>NC_041390.1:631892549-631943902 GCF_002162155.2 Triticum dicoccoides | reverse complement strand
TTCCGCGTCTCGACCAAGCTCAGAGCCACCGCCGCGCCGCCATCCGACCCGGCCCCGGCCTTCCGGTCCGTCACGGCGTTCGCGCCGGCGACGGTGGCCAACCTCGGCCCGGGCTTCGACTTCCTGGGCTGCGCGGTCGCCGACGCCTCGCTCTCCCTCGGCGACACCGTCACGGCCACCCTCGACCCCTCGCTGCCCGCCGGCACGGTCGCCATCTCCGGCATCACGTCCCCGGCCCGCCCCCGCCTCGCCGACCGCCTCTCCCGCGACCCGCTCCGCAACTGCGCGGGCATCGCCGCCGTCGCCGCGCTGCGGGCCCTCGGCGTCCGCTCGCACGGCGTCTCCCTCAGCCTCGCCAAGGGCCTGCCGCTCGGCTCCGGGCTCGGCTCCTCGGCCGCCTCCGCCGCCGCCGCCGCCAAGGCCGTCGACGCGCTCTTCGGCTCCCTGCTCCCCCGCGACGGCCTCGTGCTCGCCGGCCTCGAGTCCGAGAAGGCCGTCAGCGGCTTCCACGCCGACAACATCGCGCCGGCCATCCTCGGCGGGTTCGTGATGGTGCGGAGCTACGATCCCTTCTGCCTCGTGTCGCTGCCCTGCCCGCCGGCGCTCCGCCTCTGCTTCGTGCTCGTCACCCCGGACTTTGAGGCGCCGACCAGCAAGATGCGCGCCGCGCTGCCCAAGAACATCGCCATGGGCCACCATGTCCGCAACTCCAGCCAGGCCGCCGCGCTCGTCGCCGGCGTGCTGCAGGGCGACGCCGCCCTCATCGGCTCCGCGATGTCGTCCGACTTCATCGTCGAGCCCACCAGGGCGCCCCTGATACCTGGAATGGCTGCGGTGAAGGCCGCCGCTCTCGAAGCCGGAGCGCTGGGATGTACCATCAGCGGAGCAGGCCCGACCGCAGTGGCTGTCATTGAGGGAGAGGAGAAGGGGGAGGAGATCGCCCGGAGGATGATCGACGCCTTCCTGTCGGTCGGCAAGCTGAAAGCGACCGCCACCGTCGCTCAGCTTGACAGAGCGGGCGCCAGGGTCATCTCCACGTCTGGATTGGAGTAGAAACCAGAGAGGTACCTTTCTTGTCTCTTTGTATTGATTGGAATTAGATTCTTGTGTGGTAGATGTTTGCGAACTATGTATATTCCAAGTTAGTCTGTTATTACTCGGTTCTACGTACTTGTTTGTTAAGATTCTGATTGAGTGAAAGGAACATCTGGAGGTCGATTTAATGTGAACATCTGGGACAGCAGCCTCACAGCAACATGGCTATTTTTATCGTTCAAACTTTTTATGAATCCAAATACATGGGATCTTCAGCTTCTCCTCGTATTTATCATATGGAACACTATGACATATTCTTAGTGATACTTGAGGTTTTGTTGCAAGTTGTGTGCAGTCTAAGGAGGCGCTAGTGATCGGAGTATAATGAGGGTGAATTAATCATGTTCTCCACAGGGAAAGGTGTACAAGAACTTTCAAATTTCTCAGAGCTAGATCAACAGAACCTAGAGGATAAAACTAGTAAACTGGCTGCAACACTGAACAAGAAAATAAACACACAATTACCTTTACACTGAGCAAAGGATGAGTCAGAAAGAACAAATTGATCTCAAGCATTAGAGTTTCAAGATTAGAGACAGCACTAGTATCCAACAATTTCGTATCAGTAATCAAGGACAGGAATTAAGTGTGAGAAAGTAACAAGATGAGCAGTTACAAACACAGGTCTTAGCGAAATACTCCCTCCGTCCGAAAATACTTGTCATCGAAATGGATAAAAATAGGTGTATCTAGTACTAAAATACGTCTAGATACATCTCATTTTATCCATTTTGATGAGAAGTATTTTCGGACGGAGGGAGTATTATCAAGCAACAGGCACTCAAGGTTCTAAAGCTATGGATTCAGAGGGAAGAACAGTTCAGAACTTAGTGTTACAGGTTGAAGGCTTGAATCGGTAAGGGGCCTTTGAAGGAGATCTTGGGGATGTAGAGAGTTGGGGACGAACTCGCTGGAGATCTCACCGACGGCCATCGTACTCTCCTTACCGCCTTCCCTCTCTCTTCTCTCTCGTTCTGCCCCCCTCTGTCAAGCTGCCATACAATTGCCTTTTTCTTTCTCCTCCCGATCTGATCTCTCCCCCCGTTCTTTTTCCCGTTTAGTCCCTCAAATGCTTGGCTTAACACGCAAGATGTTCCCTCATTCTTTCATTTGCACCCTTGCTCCTTTTCTTGGACTGTAAACAGGTCCAGTTTCTCAAGTGCTTGGTTTTTGATGGTTTTTTGTGCCTTTTCGCTCAAACCTACAAAAAACAGAGTACCACTGTAACATAGCTTGTTTGTGGCATTTTGTATGCAACATTTCAAGTTTCCAGAGAATAAACATGCCAAAATTTAAATAAAAAGAAGAAATCTGTGAAAATGACAACAATATGTAGAGAGATCAGCTAGTTTTGATACTGCAGTTCTGCTTCGCTATCATGTATCAAATGCTGATTTCGATGTGCAACAGAATCTATCATCAGCTAACAATAGTTTGAGCTTTTATGCTTGTTGGTACAGCATTGACATGTGTGGAATACAATAATGGTACTTACACTAGGATCATCGAGCAGCTATTGCTGAAAGATGACCAGTTGTCCACACATGTTTGCTCACTGTTGGTGATGTTGCCTATAATGAAACCTAAAATGGTTTAGATACAAAAGGTTAGCCTTTGGGAGTACATTTTTGGACATTTACATTTCGAGTTATTCTGTGGAAACTTGTCTATTCATCCTGTCTATTGTTCATCATTACACGATTAGGATAGCTCCCTAATGGAAAGCGTGGCCTTTGATCAATAATGAATCTTTTTTGTCTCTCTCTCTTGGAGAGGATATATTCCTTTGCTTATAATGACACCAAAAATGGTTTAGCTACAAAAGGTTAGCCTTTGGGAGTACATTTTTAGGATATTTACATGTCAAGTTATTCCGTGGACAGTTGTCTATTCATCATGTCCATTGTTCATCATTATTCGTGGCTTTTGACGAATAACGAATTTATTTTCTCTCTGTTCGAGAGGATATCATTTCCGACTCATGTGAAATATCTTCTTACGCCCTGTTTCTTTCATTTGCAGATTCCGGAGCTCCTGTTCCCATTTGTGTGTCGGCCTGCGGTGTGTACTAGCCCCTCCCCTGAGTTGTGTTTTCCAAGTAGTGGTAAACTGCTGGGCCTTTGAAGCCCCATTGGTCGCAATAAGCTGGTGTGATGTAGTCGAATAGAGCGCCATTCGGCATGGTCATTGGCAGAACAACAATGTGTGCCCAATCTTGGCTTGTTGTAATTTGGGCTTGTTTCTCACTCTGGATGAATAAAAATGCAGTTGATTTGAGGTACATCCTGACCAATATCTGTCCATCTCTTGGGTGTTGCTGAACATAATATCTGTCTGAAGCTCACTTGAATAAATACAGTACTACTACTTATACATGTATATTTATAGCAATCAATCAAAATTGATGAAGCACTAGCAATATACTAGCAAAGCCTGTACTGTACTCCCTCCGTCCCAAAATAAGTGTCTCAACTTTGTACTAACTTTAGTACAAAGTTGTATTAAGGTTGAAACACTTATTTTGGGACGGAGGAATCTTATATACACACATACTAGCAATATACTAGGCGGGGGCGAGGATGGACATGAAGACGGTGGACCAGGCGGTGAGGGCGAGGGCGGCGACGAGGTAGGTCCAGAGGAAGACGACGGAGCACTCCTCCTGGGCCACGTCGTAGAGCTGCGCCATGGTGCCGATGCTCATCGCGGGCGGCAGCGCGAACTGGAGCATCAGCACGTACTGGTACAGTGGGTCGGGCGGCAGGAAGCCGAGCTCCCTCGCCGTCCTCACCACCGCCGCCCCGACCACCGGCAGGATCACATAGCGCACACAGACGATGGCCGTGATCACCCACCGCGACATGGTCGTCTTGCGCAGGCCTGCACACAGACCATTTTTCAGTTTTCAGATGGTCTGAGACTGACAGACTGAGAGAGAGATTCAGTTGTTGTTTACCTTTGGTGAGGTTGCCTCCAAGGATGAGAATCACACAGGGGATGGTGCCATATCTGCAACAAAGAATGCCATTATTTTTCAGTGAGTAGATGCACTGCATGTGTATGCAGTGTTGAACTGTAAACTGAACTGGACAGGAGATTGCATATTACACGAGCAGTTTGAGGGAGTCCTGGACGACTCGCAGCGGAGCGCTGTCGCCGATGAAGGCGGATCTCAGCCACGGCACCGTGCCGACGGTGAAGCCTAGAACCTGCCATGGCAAATGAGTCAGCAACCAGCTCATTTCAGCTGCACTGCTGTTCAGAATATGCAGATCTCATTTCATTCTTGTGAAGTTCTGATGATGACGGCCACCAGATTCTAAATTGGTAATGTTGATTGAAACTAGCTCAACTTACCGCCCCGACGGTCGGCGGCGCCATGAGCTCGTCGACGATCTGGTGCGCGCCCTGCTTCAGCTTCGCCCACACTAGACAGCAACGGCGCCAGTGCCGCCTGACAGGAAAATCCAACCAGGGTGGTCAGATCTGCAGCTTGCTGTGTTACTTACTGTGTGGTGTTGGTTGGACGAAGACGACGGCAGTGGGGAAAGCCCGTCCTCCTCGCCATCGCCGTCGTTCCAGCTCGGCTCGTCTTCTTCCTCTGTTCCTTTCTCCCCTGGCCTGACGGTGACACTGACAGAGTCCTTTTTGTTATGGTCATGAGCTTCAGCAGCAGCAGCCTTCTGGTCGGCGACCATCCTCCGACGTACCTCGCTGGACCGCTTCATGACGCCGTGCGTGTGCGTCCAGATGTACAGCCCGCCGAGCGCCATGGAGAAGGAGGCGTAGGAGAGGCCGCGGCTGGTGCAGTCGCCGCCGAAAGGGTTGCCGTCCTCGCGGCACACGGCGGGGATGACGATGAGGAGCAGGTTGCCGAAGTTGGCGGCGGAGCATGACGCGACGACGAGCCCCCGGAGGTGCGGCGGCGGCCTGAGGATGAGCACGGCCAGCCACCCCAGGACCCCGCCGGCGAAGAAGATGATGCCGATGTTCACCGGCATGAACCACCAGGAGAGGGCGTCCTGGAGGGTGACGGTGGAGGCGAGGCTGGCGAGCAGGAGCGCCGGGGTGAAGACGGCGTAGACGACGCGGTTGATGTCAGCGCGGGCGGAGGGGGCCAGGAGCCCGCAGCGCGGGGAGGCGAGGTAGGCGCCGAGGAGGGCGACGAGCAGCACCTCCACCACCGGCGTTGACGCCACCGCCAGCAGCGACACGAACCCCATCCTCCTCCCTCGGTCGATCGGCGAGGGAGCTGAGAGAGTGACTCTGTCTATAGGTAGGTAGAGTGAAGAAGAGGCGGCATGCATCGATGGCCATTTATAGTACTTCCTCTCTTCACTTTTATAAGACGTTGTAGACATTTCAGAAAGTGCTCAAAACAGTTCAATCTCAGCTGTCTGAAACGTCTTACAAAAAAGAACGGAGGGAGTAGAGTGGATGGATGCCACGTGCGCTTGAACCACTCATCATTCATGGGCCGAATTGTGTGCTGGTTGAAGATGGCCACCGGCGGCGATGATGATGACGGTGTGGTTGTTGGCGCCATAATCAGATTCGGATCGGCCAACCGTACATATGCATATGCACCAATGATTCGACCCATCACCCATGCATGCGCGCGGGAGACATTCACGTACGTACTACTACTGTGCGCCATATGCATGATGTGTAACGCTCCTTAAAAGGGTCACGAAAAGGCATGGCACGGTTGGATGGTTACGACGGTAGCGGCTCATCAAACCCCAGGGTTAACGCTTTCTTGTCTCGTAAAGTTGGGATATTCTTTCATTGGGAAGCGATGTCCCCGCCGGCAGCTCATAGGGGTATAGGATGTGCGTGCGCGAGCGCGTTCATACTTCATACATGCAAGTGCATATATGTGTTTTTAAGCATCTGTGTTTGTGCTATGTTTCTAATAAAAAATTTCTTTTTTTTATTGAAAGGTGGAGGAGAGGGTCAAAACCGTCCACTTGAAGATTTGATTGCACCGTGGTGCACGCGGTAAAGGATAGTCAAAGCATAGGTGCATGCAAGATGCAGATATTACAAGGGGCTCACGACAGCCCAGGGTAAACACAACGCACAAAGCAAGAGGAAGATCCAAAGACGGGAAGCATAGGACATTAGCGCATCTTCAGCCGTGCCCTTAACAGGCCCCCCATAGGTGTTTTTTTGCGCCGGCGGCCGAAAATCGGCCCAGTCGCGTTCCCAGGAGTCCGTTTTTCGCCGGGGCCGAAACTGGTGCCGACGGACCCAGGCCAAACCCGGCGCGCTGGGGGGCGCCAAGGAACACGTTTTTGGCGCAAACGGGGATGGGCCCGCCGAGAAGTGAATCGAGGCCCCCGAGGACAAAGCGGCCAAGACCAAAGCCCTTCGCACGGCCTCGACAACAACCTCTAGCACTTGGTTGTTGTTAGGCGATGGATCTCGATCTGAATTCTCACGCTCACAGGGTAGCTTACAGAGTTACACTTTGTCTTGTGGGAAGGTAAAGAAGAAAACAAAAGCAAAAAGGGATGCCGTGCCATTGCCTGATCCTCCTGGATACCGAACCAGCTGCTTCCTTCCACTTATGTAGCATTCGACCATTCCGGGCCCACGAACCTGCGGTTCGGTTGCCTGATCCGAGGTGGCCTGGAGATGACGCACCCTTGCCCCTGATTGGCGGAAAGGTGCTCTTCCGCTGCCACGCTGTTCTTCCTCGCTGACTTGTCAAGGGCTCTGTTCGCTGGGGACGTATCTGATGTTGGGTCCCTGACATCCCATACTCCTTGAGAGCATGCTTGACCCCAAGCTGCTACAGCCGGATACCTGCCTTTGAGTGCAAGAGCGTCTTCCCAAGAGGCATCGAGCAGCTCTGAATCAGACCAGCGCACCAAGTATTGCTCGCGGCGGCCAGCAGGTGTTTGCCGCCAGCGTTTGTCCAAGAGCTCCACTGGGGTTAGTTTAGCAAAACGGGGTACCGGGAGTGAAGACGATGCGGTTGTACCTGGTGCCAGCGCTTGACGTAATTGAGATACGTGAAAGACAGGGTGAATGCGCGACTCCTGCGGCAGTGCTAGCTCATACGCCACTGGATTGATCTTGCGAAGTACCTGGAACGGGCCAAAATAACTGAACGATAGCTTCTGGTTGGCTCGTCGATGCACCGACGTTTGTACATAAGGTTGCAGCTTGACGAAGACAGCGTCACCCACTTGAAACTCCCTGTTAGATCGCTTCTTGTCTGCTTGAACTTTCATAATATGACGAGCTCTGTGCAAGTGTTGCCGCAGTACTTGTTGCATAGTTTTGCGCTCCTCGAGCCAGTCCTTCAGTGCTGGAACTTTGCATACCGATGCTGCTTCAATTCCCCAGTGTCTTGGCTCATGCCCATACAATGCCCGGAATGAAGACATGTCCAGTGCCGAGTGGTGGCTGGCATCGTACCAGAATTCAGCCAAGGAGAGGAACTGACTCCAGTGACTTGGGCAGGCGTGGATAAAGCATCGCAAATAGATCTCGAGGCACTGATTCACTCTTTCTGACTGTCCATCCATTTGCGGGTGATACGGAGTGCTCATCTTCAATTCAGAACCTATGCAGGCAAACAACTCACGCCAAAATTTACTGGTGAACACTGGATCTCTGTCCGAGATGATGGCTTTGGGCAGACCATGGAGTTTGTAAACATTGTCCAGATATGCTCTAGCTACCCTGGCTGCTGTGAACGGGTGCTGGAGAGGTAAAAAGTGGGCATAGCGAGTAAATTTATCCACCACCACTAAGATGCAATTTGCTCTGCCTGACTGGGGGAGGCCATCAATGAAGTCCATTGTCACCACTTGCCAGGCTCCCTCTGGAAGTGGAATTGGTTCGAGCAACCCGGGATATTTAACCCTCTCCGGTTTAGCCTGCTGACATATGGCACAACCCTGCACATACTGCCGAATGTCCTGCTTCATCTTTGGCCACGCAAAGAGCCGGCGGAGACGTCGATACGTCACAGGGAAATCTGAGTGTCCACCCACAGTGCTATCATGAAAAGCACGCAACATGGCTTGTTGGAGTGCTGGAGATCCACCCAACCATAGCCGTTGTCGGAAATACAACAGTCCCTCGGCAACTGAAAAGCGCCCTTTCGGGTCTGCCTGTTGAGAGAATTGCTCCAATAGCTTCTTTGCATGTGGGTTACTCGAATAACTGGCCTTGATATCTTCAATCCAAGATGGTTGGCAGACCGAGATTGCCATGGACTGAACGTCTTCGTGGTGCCGACGAGATAAAGCATCAGCTGCACTGTTTGTGGTCCCTTGTCTGTAGCAGATCTTATAACGTAGCCCCAAAAGCTTGGTAAATTCTTTTTGTTGCCATACTGTCGACAACCGCTGATCATCCAGGTGTACCAGGCTACGCTGATCTGTTCTTATCAAGAATTCATCATGACGCAAGTAGGGATGCCACTATTCTACTGCCATGAGAATAGCCAAGCATTCCTTCTCATAGGTGGAAAGGCCCCTGTGCTTGGGAGCCAATGGCTTGCTCATATAAGCGGTCGGGTGTCCTGCCTGCTGTAACACTGCTCCCACCCCATAATCGCACGCATCTGTGTCAATGACAAATTGCTTGGAAAAGTCTGGCAGATGCAGCACCGGTGCTGAGATCAGACTTTGTTGCAACAGTTCAAATGCCTTGGCTGTTTCAGCAGTCCAAACAAAGGGGTGGTTCTTTTTCAGCAAATTGAAAAGTGGCCTTGCAATAATGCCAAAGTGCTTGACAAATTTTCTGTAGTATCCAGCTAGACCGAGTAAACTACGCACCTCTTTGCTGTTGCAAGGAACATGCCATTTTCTGACAGTTTCAATCTTCTCTTGATCTGTGGCCACACCCTGTTCACTGATAACATGTCCTAAATAGGTGATCTGCCGCTGCCCAAAAGCACATTTGGATTGCTTGACTTGCCAATGATCTCTTCGGAGTAATTGCAGCACCTGACGGAGATGTTCCACATGTTGTTTCAGAGTTTTGCTGAAAACCAAGATGTCATCAAAGAAGAGGATGACACATTCTCGCAGTAGTGGTCGCAGGGTACAAGTGACTGCTCCGATGAAAGTTGGGGGTGCAGCAGCAAGCCCAAACGACATGACCAAGTACTCCCAGTGCCCCGAGTGAGTTGTGAAGGCTGTTTTGTATTCTTCCCCTTCTGCCAATCTTATCTGGTGATATCCTACACGCAGATCCAATTTAGAGAACCATTTCGCTCCAACCAATTCATCGAGTAGCTCATCTATGATCGGAACTGGATACTTGCTGACAATCGTCATCGCATTCAGACATCTATAGTCCACACACAGCCGCCATGTACCATCTTTCTTCTTCACCAAAAGAGCAGGTGAAGAGAAGGGGCTCGTACTCTCTCTGATGATGCCTGCATCAAGCAATTCCTTAACCTGACGCTCTATCTCATTCTTGAGCTCTAGTTTGTGGCGGTATGGTCGTTGATTGACAGGTTGTGCCCCCTCCATGAGTGGAATTCTGTGATCGCAAGCACGCCTGGGTGGAAGTCCTTTTGGTTCCTCGAAAACATCTGTATATTGCTCCAGAACTCTGAGGATCTCTACTGGAATGGCTTCTTCTTGTAATCCCGCTTCACTCACAACATTTAGGTGGACCACATACGCTACCGAGCCCTGCTTGCATGCCGTTAACAATTCTTGGGATGATATAGCAGAGCACTGATGTTGATTATTGCGAACTGCTTGCAATTCGACCAGCCCTTCCTCTGTTGTAACTGTCATATGCTGCGCCTCCCAATCAATGTTCATGAGGCTGTGTTTCTTGAGCCAGTCCATCCCCAAGATAGCATCATAAGCTCCAAGTGATAGGAGTTTGAAATCTGTGACAAATGCGTGCCCCTGAGATGTCCATTGACACTGTGGTATGAACCTGTCGCAGTTCAACACAGCTCCATCTGCCACTTTAACTCTGCATGTTTTGGGCAGTTTGCATACCCCAGATAGCTTGGCTGCCATGTGATGACCGACAAATGAGGAGGAGCTGCCCGAGTCAACCAGCAATGACATTTCCTCCCCTTGAATCCGTGCGTGCAGTTGCATCACACCCGGCCCGGCAGACACGTCCACCGCTTGCTTGGAAATGGTGCAGAGGTTGTCTTCGTCCAGCTCGTTTGGTTTGCGGTTGTTTTCCCCTAGCACCTCTTCTGTTGCAAAGAGCTCCAATAGTTCCTCCACTACATGCATCTGCACAGTAGGAGGACATGTGTGATCCTTGCCCCATCGTTCGCCACATTTAAAACACAGACCTCAGGCGCGCCTGAAAGAGCGCAACGCTGCCATCTTACTGCCTTCCACTCCGGCCCTTGCTGCTTCGGTACCCCGGTGATCTTCCGCTTTGGCCGCAGACACTGACAGTCTTGCAGTACTCAACGGCAGACTTGGCGTACCGACTCCCACCAAACGCGGTACTGGCGAGCGGATGGATGCAGAGCGTAAGGTGTTCTCCCCATCAGCCACTTCCTCCTGAAGCAGAGCAAGCGAACATGCCGTGTCGAGGTCTGGTGGTCTCTGAATGAGCACCACTGCTCGTATATCCGCCCTTAGTCCCTCGATGAATCGTGTAAGAAAGAAATACGGATGTGTTAGTTCAGAATAAGAGATCATATGATTCATCAATGTCTCAAATCGCTCAATGAAATCTGCTACTGATTCAGTCTGACGGATAGCATAAAATTGGCGAATCAGCGATTGGTGTTTGTCACGCCCAAATCGCGTGCACAGCAATGCTGTGAACGATTCCCACGCAAGGCCAGCGATCTTGCGCTACACAGACTACAACCAAATGGCTGCCGGACCCGAGAAATTCAGAATTGCCATGGGTACCCAATAGGATTCCTGAACCCCAAACATCTGAAAATATTGCTCTGCCAACGTTTTCCAGATCTGCGGATTCTCACCAGCGAAGCTGGGAAACGAGATCGATGGAGGTGCTTGCCCCATCGCCGCGAGCACTTGTGAGGATAACGGAGGAGAATTAAGGGACTGGATCAAGGCCATACCCGTGACCGGGGAAACCGCCGGTGACTCGAGAGTCACCGTCGGAGGTCCCCCGGGGTGCAGTGACGCGCCGTGGCATGGTTGCCCTTGGATCTCGCGCGCGACCAAAGGCGGGGTCGCAGGCGGCAGGGATCCGCTAGATGGTGCGGTCGATGTTGACGCGGCTTGGAGCGCGGCGACAGAGGACTCCAGCTGGGCGAATCGTGCCTCCATCTCCGGCTTCCAGGAGACGAGGGCGTCGATCCGGGCGGTCTGCGTCGCCACCGCCTTGAGGATGGCCTTGCTATCGTCGTCCTGCTTGTTGGCGCGGGCGATGGCGTCGTCACTCATCTTGTCGAGGTACGCCTTCAGCGCGGGGTCCATGGTGGCGATGAGGGTGTCGCGCGCTTGCTTCCGGCGGCGAGTTTCCAGTGCGGTGAACTAGTAGTGGCGGGGCGGCGGCGGCGGCGGAAGGGTGGTAGGTGGCTATCTGATACCACGATGTTAGGCGATGGATCTCGATCTGAATTCTCACGCTCGCAGGGTAGCTTACAGAGTTACACTTTGTCTTGTGGGAAGGTAAAGAAGAAAACAAAAGCAAAAAGGGATGCCGTGCCGTGCCGTGCCGTTGCCTGATCCTCCTGGATACCGAACAAGCTGCTTCCTTCCGCTTATGTAGCATTCGACCATTCCGGGCCCACGAACCTGCGGTTCGGTTGCCTGATCCGAGGTGGCCTGGAGATGACGCGCCCTTGCCCCTGATTGGTGGAAAGGTGCTCTTCCGCTGCCACGCTGTTCTTTCTCGCTGACTTGGCAAGGGCTTTGTCCGCTGGGGACGTATATGATGTTGGGTCCCTGACAGTTGTTCTTTCCATCTCTTGTATATTGGAACTCCGAAATGCCCATGTCTTCCATCTGTTATAAGTGCGTGGAGCAGTTTTTCAACGCCTGTTGAAGACGTTCTTAGGACTCTAGAATTGAAGAGCCCTCTAAAAAGGATGCTGACATGCATGTCATGGCGACTATGCCTCTCCTCACGCACCACCGCAACCCTTGTAATTAACAGACAATCAGGTTATTCTTAGATGTGCAGCGCGCCATCGATCTCAATCAGCTGCCTGTACGTACGTTTGATCAGGTGTACACCACACAGACACAGTGCTGCTGGTGTGCTAGAGGCGTCACAGAGACAGAGACTGTGATCATGAATGAATTTAGTGTCCACACGTACCCATCCATCATTCCATCAATTCATCTCATGACAGCACACTAGTACAAACCAACGCCCCCTTAATTGGTTAATTCCATGTTGTCTCGATCTATCTCGTGTCTTACTCCAACCCAACCGTATCATCAATCGGATCTCCCTAATTAATTACTAATTAATCGACCTAATTAACCGTATCATCAATCGGATCTCCCTAATTATCTCCCTAATTAATCGGATCTGGAAATAATAATCTCTGTTCGTTTCCACGCAACAATGTGGCAACGAGCTCGAGGTCCATGGCGGTAGTGATCGATCAGCCCTTGCCGATCTCATCCACGTGTGTTCAAATAATAATTGCACCACCACGTTCCACTTGATCTCGATATATAGCCATTTACCTTGATTGCAATGACAATGCTAGGTGAGTAGTTAGCTAGGACCATCCAACTAAAGGAGTAATAGGTAACTGTGTACTCCTCTAGTTGGATAGTCCTAGTTAACTGCTAGGGGAAAGCAACATCGGATTTCTAGGGGAAAGAAAGGCGCGGGCCCCCTTCCCCCTGGCAGCGACCGCAAAGGGGCCGGGATGCAGGTGGATGCACAAGTAGGAAGCGGCTCATAGAATGACAGAGGCATATAAAACTCTCACATTTTCATTAATTGATAAACAACATGGAGCTATGGATCTGGACATCTTGGTCGTAACATAATCAATAGAAAGAGAATCAGACCATATCTCTCTCTCAAGCAAGCAAAAAAGAAAAAAGAACAAGAAAAATACAAATTATGATCGACTAATAAGCTTTTTTGAGGACTTGCTTACGAATAGATGGCATGCATGCCACCTCTTTATGCAACATAGGTTATGTATAGTCCACACGACCGAGGTATTGTCACGTGTAGCCCACGTACGTATGTCATGTGCGCTTGGCTTCTTTCTTGTCGGCTTAGAGCATCTCCAGCCGTGCACCTAACAGGCCCTCCCAGACCAGCTTTTAGCGCCGGCGCCGATTTTTCTTCCCAGTTGCGTCCTCAGAAGTCCGTTTTTCGTCGGTTTGGGACGAAACTGGCGTCGGCGGACCCAGGCCGAACCCGGCGCGCTGGGGGGCGTCGAGGAAACTAATTTCGGCACGAACGGGAATGGGCCCGCCGAGTCAG
This sequence comes from Triticum dicoccoides, assembly GCF_002162155.2. Classification (NCBI taxonomy): domain Eukaryota; kingdom Viridiplantae; phylum Streptophyta; class Magnoliopsida; order Poales; family Poaceae; genus Triticum; species Triticum dicoccoides. The sequence goes on along the minus strand of NC_041390.1, from coordinate 631,930,408 downwards.
CGACACGCCACTTCGTCATCCTCATCGCCTCGATTCCCGTGGGAATCAATGAAGGCTGCCTCGCTGCCGCGCCAATAGGCCTTCCATTGATGCCTCATGGACGACGCAGTGAAGGCGTCACGACGCGCGTCCCGCACGCTCCCCCCACGCGGCACCCGGCGGGCAGCTTCTCACCGCCCTGCTTCGGCTATAAAAGCCGGCCTCCCCGCCGGTGGACGCCACAATCGCCACAACTCCTCCTTTCTCGCCTCGTCTCGCCACAGAAGTCACTCTTCCCCTCTTTCCCCGGTGACGAGCAACGGCCGAGTGATACCCAGGCGACGCCGCGGCGGCGAACGACTTCGGCCGACGCTATCTTCGCGAGGACGAGGCGCGCCTCCTCTACGAGGCCGACTACCCGACGCCCCAGACATGTGGGTGTCGGGCTCGTGGAGGCTGAGCGCCGGCGGCGGACCGGTGCCCCCGGTGCCCGTCGGGGCTGAACGGCGCGCCAAAAGATCGCCTGCATACGTTCGTCGCTGTCGGAGGCGCAACAGAACGAGCCGAGGTACGCCGCCGACAGCCGTGGACGATGTACTTCGACCGCCGCCACGCTGACCAGGTCGCCTCCACAAACGGCGTCATCCCCCGCGGCCACCTCAACGCCGACGGGCAGCGTGAATGGTGGGGCGTGCCCAGCCGCACCCTCGAAGCCGTCCTTGACCACATCGAGACCGGCAACACGCCGCACCTTGAGTACCCGACGCCCCTGTCCTTATGTCACCGCCGCGGTAGTTCCTAGACGCCACGGCGAATGGAGGCAGCGACCTCGTCGTCGTCGGGTTCCGGTTCACTCTCCTCCGGGTTGCCGGCGCTCCGCCCCGTCAAGCTGGAGCCGCAGGAGATGCCGCTTGGGCACCGCACCCGTAGCACCGCCCTCGTCATCAACGAGGGCGGCCGCCCCTCACCTCGTTCCCTCTGCCTCGTCCAGTCGAAGACCGAGCCAGGGTTGCTCCCCGTCAAGAAGGAGCACGCAAAGATGGCCGCCGCCGACGAGATCGCCCTCAAGTGGCCGAAGGCGCACTACGTCCGCGAGCAGGTGGAGCGCCAGCGCCGGGCCTATGAGGAGATCAAAGCTGGACACCATGGGCGCGACGTGGGCGGCGGCGTCGTCCTCGATAGCGACGGCGAGGAGGACGCCCCCGGGCCGTCCAACCCCTGTGCGTCGGCGACCCTGGTCAGGGGTGCAGCAGGGACGACGGCAACTCTGGCGAGACGCAGGGCGGCGGCGACGACGGCGAGGGCGGCGTCGTCGTCCTCGATAGCGATGGCGAGGAGGACGCCCCCGGGCTGTCCAACCCCCTGCGTGTCGGCGACCCTGGTTAGGGGTGCAGCAGGGACGGCGACAGCTCCGGCTGGACGCAGGGCGGCGGCGACGATGACGACGACAGCGGCGACTACATCCGGTTCTATAGGCTCCTCGACATGTAGAAAGCGGGCAGCGGCAGCGGCGTAGGCTAGGCGTAGTAGGCGTAATTTGTTTCCTGTTTCTTTGTACAGATTTGAATAAAATCGCCGAGTTTGTGCCGTGTTTGTAAAAAATTGAATCAAATCGCCGAGTTTGCGTGCCGATTTGGGGGCGACCTAGAGGCGGCGACTGTGAACACAATCGCCCCCACGCCTAGATTAAACGCTGGTTCGACCCCAAATGATGCTTTTTCAGCGTTCTGGACCGAACGGCTGGAGACTCTTATAATTGATTCATGGATTGATTAGATTGACTCGGCATTAGATTCATATGGACCAACCATATATGGACCCCTGCATGATTCATCTCATGACCAACCATGAATCGTCCTTGACACTGATTGACAATGGTGGACCGCATGTCCGCGATAGTGGGCCAACTTCATCGACCTCACATACATAATTAGTTACAACATAGTGTAGTCAAAATTAAGGTAGTAGAGCACAATACACCAATAGATTACATGGTGCATCTAGATAATGTGTACTCTCTCCGATCTTTTTAGTTCGCATATAAAATTTGACTGAAGTCAAGTCTCGTAAAGTTTGACCAACTTTACAGAAAAAGTACCAACATTCACAATCTGAAATCAATATCAATAGATGTGTCATAACTTAAAGTTTCATATTGTATAACTTTAGTATGACAGATGTTGATATTTTTTCATATAAATACGGTCAAACTTTATGAAGTTGACTTCAAAAAATTCTAATATGCAGAGTAAAAAGGATCGGAGGGAGTACCTAGACTCCTATAGAGTTCGGCTCAAAAATGACTCCTATAGAGTAAGAGTGGTTTTTCTACCATGCACAAGATATTCCATGCATTCATCCACCGTCCATCCACCGTCCATCACCACTTTGAGATTAGTGTCACATCACATTTTAGCAACCGGTTAAATTGAAACATAGTCGACCATTCAAGCCGAGGGTGGAAGCTAGAAGCTACATCATGACTTTGGGAATGAGAGGCTCGATGAGTATTTTCTTACCACCTTCAAATCTTCTTAGTAACTTATGTACTTCTTTTCACCAGCCAGTTAAAAACGTGCTGCTGAATTAAGGAAGAAATCACTTAGATGTTGAGGGGAGAGAGAGAGAGAGAGAGAGAGAGAGAGATCATCATTAGTATCCATGTACCCGTCCATCATGAATGGGCATGCATGAATTATTTGCATCCCTGTAGCTCCATGCATATATCATTCTCTTCCATATTTGGTTAATTAACCACCAAATCGCTGTTGTCTCTGATCGATCATAATTAAGAGATGGCTTGGTCCAACTCAACCCACCACGACGTCATCTTTAACGGATCTTTATCTTAATGTCTTCCTGAAAATCGAGGCTTCCAATTAGCTGGATAACCATCATTTGGCCTCCTCGTCTTTCGTGCCTGCCTGTTTTCCCGTCTCCTTATAAATAGGACCGTAGAGCCACCTTCCACTCTTCTCCTTCTCCTTTCTTCTTCCTTGCAACGTGTCGTCCCTTACAAACCTCACCGCCGTCGACCTCCGTCCTCAACCTCAACTCCGGCCGCTGCATCGCCCTGAGTAGACCAGAAAAACAGCGGCGCCACTCCGTTGTTCTAACAGCATCAGTAAGCCTTCTGTCCCTCGTCATGGATCCGTCATTAGAGTTTGTCGGTGTTCGTCGGTGTTCATCAGTGTTCATCGCTGTCCTTCCTTCTCTTTACTAGTAAGTATGCACCTGCAACGCACGTCTCAACTAATATTATAATCATATATGACAATTGTAAAAATATTTCCGTCATTCACAAATATAATGTGTTTGAATATTTTAATATAGACTACATACGGATTGCAATAAGTGAACAAACATACTAAAACATGTCTATATACATCCGATTCACAAAATACCGTTGAAAAACCAGTGTGTAGACAAAGCGGAAACAAAATAAACAGAAGAGGAATTGAACTTTGTATGTGCCTTTATCCTTTTCTTCTCATATCTATGAAGTTCACATGCAATTCTCCTCCATGGTTTAAAAACACGCAGAGAAATAACTAAATAACTCATGAAAGCCCGGGACTCGTCCAACATGATCTTCTTAGAGGACATAAAAGGATGACTATAATCTCCAACTCATTGTTGGCGACGGTCTTAAATGTTATTAGTATAGCAGTGACAATCTCATGTCATGTCTCGTGAGGAACTTCTTCCATCCTTGCTTTAAGAATAGACCGTTGAGTGAGGTGTCATACTCGGTCTACCTGCTTCCATCCTTGCTTGAAGAATAGACCATCGAGTGAGGTGTCATACTCGGTCCTCTTGAAGCTCTCTTTGCCCAATCTTAGTCTGCCAGCCCGTGCTTCAGGATGTCCAAATAAGAGGCAACTTCTTTTGGAATTTTCTAGGTGCCCCGTAATGTACACACACACACAAAATGTAAGGGCCCCAGTTAGAAAACCATGAAAAAACAAAAAGACCAACTGAGAAAATAGTGAAAACTTACATACCATCATATGTACTTCGGCGTTAGTCCTAATGAAGCGGTGTATGAAGGATGGCCATGTGACCCATGGCAGAGTGGCAATAGGTTGCACAATTTAGCTATGGCATAATAACAATTAGCTAATTGAACTGTGTATGAAAAAATACAAGACAAAATGGGGGAAAAGACACAACAAATATGTCCCAAAAAAGGACCAGCTACTCTGCGAACCAGTTTCAAAAACAATTGACAACTTTGAAACTTTCAGCTAGAATACCGATTAATGGACAGATTATAGCAACACAAAACATGAAATGAAAGTTCTAGGATAGGTGAAGCGATGCGAGCATGTATGTAGCTCTGAGCATAAAACACAGTCACAAATTCCTACATGTATAAATCTAGTTTGGAACACCCTACTCTGAATTTCCTTCGGAGCAAGAGCACCGCTATGTTTTCGCAAAAATCTTCTCAAGCTAAAATCTGCCCCTCGGAAAGCGGCAAGTAGCCAGTGGAAACACATATCATAGCTGATCAACAAACAAGTTATTTTGTCTACTAATACATTCAAGCATCAGTCAAATTGATAAATTGACAATACAGAGAGTGACAAGATTGGTAAATGAATAGTCATTTCTCTCAGTTCCTTTCAGTCTCATCTGGTTTGACAGTCTGGCAAATGAGCAGTTCATCAACATCAGTAATACCACACCCATATCTATCTCACCGTCCTTCTGCACGAACAGGGAGCATGCCAACTTACCTTGGGGAGAGAAAAAAGAAAGGACAAGGATGCCGGTCGAGGGGAGGTTCTAGTTGATGCTGATGGAAATGGGCTTGATCTCCTTCATTGCAGTGGAGATGGCAGTGCCAATCCGTTCACGTGCATCATCCATATTTCTCACCAATGCCTACAATTCATGGAATAAGATCATATCGTTGAAAAAAACAAATAGTCTGAAGAAAGAATACAGTAAGGACAGATTTATTTTGAGGGAATATGACTAAAAACACTGATTGACAAAGAGAAAAAAACAAGAGGGTCTGAAGACTGATATATAACTAAAATCTCAAGAATGATGCATTTGTTGTCCTAACACTTTTACATTCAGTCAAGGAAGTGTTCTGATATCTAGATACAACAGATGGATACCCTGTCCCACATCACGCGTTCATGTGTGTCGATCTGTAGCGATGGCGTCGTTGCCATGATCGTCCCTTCCATAGATCCAATTTCTCATAGCCGGATTCATGCAGATCGAGGTCATCGTCACCGGATCCGTGCAGATCGAGGTCGTGTTCACCAAATTCGTGCACATCCAACTTCCAAATACCTATTGACAATGGTATAAATTCTTGTCCTTTTCTGACTGTTTTTCTGGAGCACAACATTTAGTTATATCCTTGTTGTCAAAGTGAAACTGCAGATTATGCCTCTTCTGTATGCGTTCCTAACAGGTTAGACTCGCCTCGTTATTCTCCTTGTAATTATAAGGAATCTGTTTAGTCTTGCAAGTTACTCTTTCCCAACATACAACCGCGCTGTTATGAATATTTATTTGCTTCATATACCATACATTTTATTTTTCGTAATGCAACAATTGTTTGTGCTGTAACTAACATGTTTGAAGCAGAAATTATTGTTTCCCATGCACCCATTACATTTTCCTCACACTAATAATTTTTTTGGTGCGCGTGAACAAAAAAATTGGATAGAATTTACATATCTACGTGAGAACAGTGTCATTGATTATTTCTTTTTCACACTGGATCAATTATCCCTTGTCTTCACTAGTGCAAAACCAGGCAATAGCACCGGTTCGTAAGGCCCTTTAGTGCCGGTTCCATAACCGGCACTAAAGTGTGGTCACTAAAGCCCCCCCCCCCCCACTTTAGTACCGGTTCAGCACGAACCGGTGCTAAAGGGCAACCACGTGGCACGAGCCAGCTCCGGGGGCCGGGAGCCCTTTAGTACCGGTTGGTAACACCAACCGGTACTAAAATGTTTGGGGGTTTTTTGGTTTTATGATTTCTTTTTCATTTAATTTTGTGTTTTCCATTTTAATTCTTTTTCGTTTGCTGGTATTTTACGATACTACACATTGTACACGTTATGCATATATATATATATATAAATATATATAAATAGAATTTCTAGTAGAACCAATCATATATATATCATCAATGTCTCACAAACCACCATATTAATTCACACATACACACATGTATAGCTATATATAATTTCTCCTACATATGCATGTTGCCTTCGGAGCCAGTGGCATTAGCCTAATTGGTGCCTTCGGAGCACGATGACAATTGGAAGTGGTTCATGACCTGGTCGATGGGGCGGTAGCGGGTAATAGTATTCTCCCTTCGGATTTATGACCTGGTCGAGCAAAAATCCCGCTATTTCCTCTTGAAGTGCTTCTACGCGCTCCGTTTCTAGGAGCTTGTCCCGCACCTCTTTGAACTGTTAAGAAGGAGATCAATATGCATGTGTATTAGTTGTGTGACTAGATATCGATAATGGTGTAAAAATTGTGAATAGTGTTCTGACAAGCGTACCCATTCCTGTCTTTGAGATCTGCTCCTTTCGGACGCCATCATGCGAATGTTCTCGCAAACGCAGAATGCACACAGATTAGTCCCATGTGCCTGCTTCAGGGCCTTTATTACGAGAATGGAATTTAATTTGATCAAATAATAATTAGTCAAGCATGATAATTAAAGAGATGGCAGCTAGCTAGCTAGCTAGTACTACTTAATTACTTACCTTGGGTCGAAACCATTTCAGCTATCGTTTCCATTCGCCTTCCGTGACGCTGATGAACCTTGCCCAAGCCCTGCCCGCCGACAAAGAAAATGAATAAAGGGGTTATTAAATTGTTCATATCATGAAATGACGAACTAAATAGGCCGAGATATATAGTTAATAATGATTGAAATTACCTGTTGACTATCCCAAACAAGATGTTATAGTCACTATTAGTATTTGAACTGTTCCGGCGTCAACTTTAATGATACACAAGATCCAGTGAAATCTGCATGCACACACGTTTGCATGTCTTAATTAAGCGGGCATATGTAAGGAAAAACATGTAGCTAGCTAGTAGGCAAAAACAGAGAATTTGTAGTACAAGTAAGTGTGACTCACTGGAAGTTGTAAGGAAGTAGTATATCTTCATTGTATTTGAGGCGCTTCAAGAACTCTAGCATGCTGTCCTCTACCTGCTTTTCATGATGCTTGTTTATTGTCCATGTGTATTCATTAACGGTGTTTGGGTCAATGAACCCAATGCCATAGCGTCCACCTTTTCTCATCTCATACATCTTCATCCTGCATAATACCACAGAAAAGAATATAGTGAGGATAATTACAGGTAATGATTGATCAAAAGGATCACTACAGCTAGCTTGAGACTTAAATTACAGAAATAAATCACTTACAGACAATAGCAACTGACGATAGATTTGTCAAGTGCGTCTTGATTGTATAACTGAAACAGTTCAGAATACTCAACGGTCACAGGTTTCTCATGGTAGTAATGATCCTTCTTGACTTGCACCATGGGGGACTCTCGATCGGATCTCTTGGTAATGTCCATGTACCATTGATGCAATTCATACATTCTCGTTGGGAGCTTCTTGACCTCTTCTGGCTTGACCAAAGGTTGGCCCCGGGCATATTTCCGTTTTATTTCCTCCTCTGTAAGCACAGGCATGTCCCCGATCTCGAGGAGTTGTCCAACAGTGATTTTGAGAGTTTCAGCCTGCATTATATGCTCCTGGGTTATTACCACATCGCCCACCTCGGGAACGTAAACTGTTTGGCCACAATAATATTGGGCGCGCGTACTGTCACGTGTTGTTGGCGGCACAACAAGCGGGGGGATCGATTGCGCCGCCTGTTCTCCCAGCTGGGCAACGGTTTTCCGGCATTTTTTGACAGCTGCTTGTTGTTTGCTCGAGCTCGAGCTCGCCTCCTTCTGTAGACATTGTCGATGTAACTTCCTGATGTGACGCTCATAGTCTGTGTCAACAGGCTTAGGAGCTGGTGGTTGAGCCATACGAATGAAGTGGTCAACTACTTCCACAAGCACTTTCTCCCTTGACAGCGGTGGCGGTTTCGGTCCAAAATGGGCGTCGACTTCTGCCCGCACTATGTCGTTGGTTTGCTCCTCGGTCCTGTCGTAAGCCCTCCCAGGAAGAGTAGTAGTGATGTTTGGACCATATTTATATCGCTTGCCTCCGCCTGTACTTCCTGTACTATGACCTCGACTCGTACCGCTACGCACCATAGCTGCGGGGTGTCTCTTCTGCGATTGCTGAGGCGGCGGAGACGGCTGACGGGGCTGAGTTGGACGAGGAGTGGCCTGAAGCTGTGTCGGACTTGCAGTGGCCTGAGGTTGTGCCGGACTTGGAGGAGGAGTGGACGTCTGACGCTGTGTCGGACTTGGAGGAGGAGTGGCCTGACACTTTGCCGGACTTGGAGGAGGAGGAGTGGCCTCACGCGTTGGTGGACTTGAAGGAGCGGGAGTCTGCTGACTCGGTGGCGGGCTTCGACGAGGAGTCGGGTGACGCGGTGTCGGTAGCCTTCGAAAGATGATGCAATCCTTTCTCCATAGGATGATACGATGTTTGGCATCTCCAAGTGTGTGCTCCTCGTCACCTCCAGGAATGTCAAGCTCTAGCCCCGAATATTGGTCCACCACCTCGTCAACCACGACACGAGCATAGCCTGCTGGAATCGGGTTGCAATGGAAGGTTGCATCGGGGGAATTTGTATAAGCAACGCCGTCCGCCACCTTCAAGGATATGTTCTTAATTTTGAAGTGTAGCTCGTAGTTAGTGTTCTCCGCGATGTCATCCATGGGGTATCTATCCAGCATTGCATCAAACGGGGCGGAACCCACGCTGCTTCTCGGCATGGATGGGGCGGTGGTATCCAATGCTGGATCATCCGCTAGCTGCTGCAGCTACTGAGACCCCCTTTGCTGGCTAAGTGAGTCGATCTGCTCCTGCTGCCGCTGAAATTTGATTGCCAAGTCCGCGTGCGCTAATTCTAGGCCTTGAAGGCGTTCATAGTCGAGCTTCCTCTACTCCTCCTCCATCTTCCTCTTCTTCTCCTCCGCAATCTTCTTTCTCGCACGGGTTCTGTAGTCGGCGTTCCAGTCCGAAAACCCCTCATACCACAGAATAGCGCCCATGCCTCGTGTTCTTCCCAGGTGTTCAGGATTTCCCAGGGCACGCGTAAGCTCGTCGTTCTCTCTGTTGGGCTCGAACAACCCGGATCGAGCCTCTTCTATTGCAACAAGTAGCTTATCTTCGGCTCCGTCCAGACATGCCTTCTTGGAAACTTTGCCTGTCTTCGGGTCCAACTCCCCTCCATGCGCATAGAACCAAGTCCTGCACCTGGGGGGTCAGCTCAATGTTTCTGGAGTGACACTTGCATCCAGCATCTCTTTCTTAGACTTATCCCACTTAGGCATTCCCACCGCATAGCCACTTGGCCCCAGCTTATGAAACTTATCCTTTTTTGCGGCATTGGCCTTGTTTATTCTTGACCGTTCCTTAGATAATTCTGAATCCTTGAATTTCATGAAATCGTCCCAATGAGCACTTTGATTCTCTAGTGTTCCCTCGAATACTGGAGTCTTCCTTCCTCCTTTGACGCACTTGTCCCATTCACGATTCTTGTGGTTCTTGAATGCAACCGCCATCTTCCTAAGAGCAGCGTCCTTGACTTTCTGCACATCTGCTTCTGTGAAATGATCTGGTAGGGTGAAATGTTCCATGAGAGTATCCCAAAGCAGACTTTTTTGTCTGTCGTCGACAAAAGTAAGATCTGGACGTGGCTTTGCTGGCTCTCTCCATTCTTGAAGGGAGATCGGGAGTTGGTCCTTCACAAGAACTCCGCACTGACGAACGAACTTGTCCGCAATCTTCCTAGGCGCTAATGGTTCGCCATTAGGTTTGATTGCCTTGATATTATACTTTACGCCCTCCTTCAACTTTTTGTTCGGGCCTTGTTTCGTCCCGTTGCCTGAAGATTTGCTCGATCCGGATGGCTGAAAGAAGAAAGATCGATTCGTTAATATATCTTCAACTCATTTAAAACATGTGATGATCACCAGATGCCTGCTTATATAAATATATATACCTCTCCGGTGTTGTCATAATCGTAGTTCATGACTTCATCAATTCGGTCGTCGCGATCGAATATCATATCACCCTCTCCGGTGTTATTTAGAAATTCGGAGCCGCCATAATCTTCTTCACTCTAATCATCATCTGGCCCGCGTATTATATCGAACATGGTCTGTTCTCCCTCTCTGTCGGTATTGTCCGCCATAGTTTATTTAACTATGCCAAAAGAAATATAAAACGATTTAGTATTCAAATTACATCATCTCGAATAATAGATATAATCTCGAATACATCGTCTCGAATAATAGATATAATCTCGAATACATCTTCTCGAATAATAGATATAATCTCGAATACATCGTCTCGAATAATAGATATAATCTCGAATACATCGTCTCGAATAATAGATATAATCTCGAATACATCGTCTCGAATAATATATAATCTCGAATACATCGTCTTGAATATTATATATCGAGTACATCACTGGCTAGGTAGATAATAAAGATCGAATAGAACAGAAGAATCTAGGAAACTCGCGGTTCATGCGGCGCGGGTGGTGGACACCCAAAGAGAAGGAACCCTCACAGGATCATAGCTGAAGTGAGATCCCTGAAGAAACTGCCAGGTATTGGAGAACCTGCCACCCTCTAACGCAACCATGTAGTGATGGACGTGCTCGTCCTCCTCCCTGACACGGCGACGTACCACCTCCGGCGGAGCCGGCTCCCTCCACACCGAAACTGGCCCACGCGAACGCCACCAAATGAGATCAGGGTCGACGACGGGACCCGGGGTCGGGTTCCTCATCAAGCGGGGCGCCCCTCCAGGCAGCACCTCCCAGTGCCAGCCCGGCGGAGCCCAGTCCCGGACATGGGTCAGTCGGACGTCGTCGCGGACGGGTCGACGGCGAGGATGCGGGCCGGGCATCGTCGAGAACAAATACTAGCTATATGCCCACAAAAGTAACATTTTTTTAATGATTGGATTTTGATAACTAAAATTTCTAATATTTCTATATAACTAACATTTTTATAACATTTCTAATATTTCTAGAACTAAAAAAAAGAAAAATTTCTAACTTTTTTATAACTATTTCTATAACTAAAAAATAGAAAAATTTCTAACAATTCTAACTTTTTTATAACTATTTTTATAACTAAAAAACAGAAAAATTTCTAACAATTCTAACATTTCTAACTACTCTAACAATTCTAACATTTCTAACAATTTCTAAAAAACAGAAAAATTTCTAACAATTCTAACTTTTTTATAACTATTTCTATAACTAAAAAACAGAAAAATTTCTAACAATTCTAACATTTCTAACTATTCTAACAATTCTAACATTTCTAACTATTTCTAAAAAACAGAAAAATTTCTAACAATTTCTAAAAAACAGAATTTTTTTTAACTATTTGTATAACTAAGAAACAAAAAATGTATGTGTGTGTGTGTGTGCGCTCAATGGCAAGGTGAGAGGCGACGGGGGGCGGCGACGGGGACGGCGACGGGCGCGGCGACGACGAGGATGACGACGACGGGGACAGGGACGGGGCGGCGATGACGGGGACGGGGACGTATGGGCCGGGGCGGCGACGACGGGGATGGGGACGACGCGGGACGGGCCAGGACGGGGCGGCGGTGACAACGGGGACGACGGGGACGGGGCGGCGACGAGGGATGGAGACGTACGGGGGCGGCGAGCGACGATGCAGTGGAGAAGAAGCAGATGAGAAACTGAAATTTTTGTAGGTGTTGTTTATATAGGAGGGGCCTTTAGTACCGATTGGAGCCACCAACTGGTACTAAAGGCCTGTTTTGGCCAGGCCAAGCGGCGGGAAGCGACCCCCTTTAGTACCGAGTGGTGGCTCCAACCGGTAGTAAAGGCCCCCCCTTTAGTACCGGTTGGTGCCACGACCCGGTACTAAAGGGGGTGCACTGGCGCAGGTGCGGTGCGCAAGTTTAGTCCCACCTCGCTAGCCGAGGGGCGACCGCACTGGTTTATAAACCCCCGTGCGGTAGTTCTCTCGAGCTCCTCTCCAAAGCAGGCCTACTGGGCCTACATGTTCTGTGCTGCCCTGTTGGGCTACTGGGCCTTTGCGGGCCTGCATCCTGGCCCAAGAACAACAGGTTGGGTTTCTAGTCGTATGCAGGCCGCTCTGGCCTAGTAGGCGGGCTTTTTTTATTTTTTTTGCTTTATTTATTTTTGAGTTGTTTTTTGTGTATTTAGAGTTTCTTTGTGAATATTTTTGCTTTAGGTACAAAAAATTACAAACTTTCTGTTAGTGCCCGTATTTTTCAAATTTGAATAGTTTAAATTATGAATTATTTGAAATTAGTGTGAATCACTAGTTTGTGAATAACTTCACTTTAAAAATCAGTAAAGGCATGAAAGAATTTGTTTGCACATAAAATTTCTTCGCGTTTCAAATGCCAAAACACATAATTAACTATCCTAACTATTACAGAGATTCCCTTCTGGGTGTGAAACATAAAAGAAAGTGATGATAGTGAAGCCGATCACATCCCAGATCTTTGGGTGTGAAACTTTTTCTTCGCGTGTGTCCCTTTGCGCCGTAACCATGGAAAATCTTCATCATTTAACGGGATGCTCGGGTCAATATTCACTGTGAATGGAGCAATTTCATCAAACTTTTCATAATCTTCTGACTTGTCTGTCTTGTCATCCACTCCCACGATGTTTCTCTTCCCAGAAAGAACTATGTGCCGCTTTGGCTCATCGTACGATGCATTCGCTTCCTTATCTTTTCTTTTTCTTGGCTTGGTAGACATGTCCTTCACATAGAAAATCTGTGCGACATCATTGGCTAGGACGAATGGTTCGTCTGCATACGCAAGATTGTTGAGATCCACTGTTGTCATTCCGTACTGCGGGTCTTCCGTTACCCCGCCTTGTGTCATATTGACCCATTTGCACCGAAACAAAGGGACCTTCAAACCACGTCGATAGTCAAGTTCCCATATGTCCTGTATATAACCAAAGCGGACACCACTGTTTTGGTTGGTGCTCTTCTTATCTTGGGCGATCGTGTAAAATGTATTACCATTTATCTCGTACCCTTTGAAAGTCATTATATCCGAAGATGGTAACTGGGACAGCAAGTACATGTCATCTTCAATAGAGGTGTCATGCATGGTACGTGTCTGCAACCAGCTAGCGAAACTCCTGGTTTGTTCACATGTAATCCAGTCATCAGACCGCTCCGGGTGTTTGGAGCGTAGCAAATTCTTGTGTTCATCCATATACGGAGCCACCAAGGCGAAATTCTGTAGAACCGTGTAGTGTGCTTCAGTGAGAGAATGTCCGTCCATACATATTATTTGTTCCCTCCTAGCGTGCCTTTTCCATCCAGTCTGCCCTTATGCCGCGATTCGGGAACACCAATCGGCTTAAGGTCAGGAATAAAGTCAATACAAAACTCAATGACCTCCTCATTTTGACGGCCCTTGGAGATGCTTCCTTCTGGCCTAGCACGGTTATGAACATATTTCTTTAAGACTCCCATGAACCTCTCAAAGGGGAACATATTGTGTAGAAATACAGGACCCAAAACGTTAATCTCTTAGCATAGGTGAACTAGGACGTGCGTCATGATGTTGAAGAAGGATGGTGGGAACACCAACTCGAAACTGACAAGACATTGCACCAAATCATTCTGTAACCTTGGTATGATTTCTGGATTGATTACCTTCTGAGAGACTGTATTGAGAAATGCACATAGCTTCACAATGGCTAATCGAGCGTTTTCCGGTAGAAGCCCCCTCAATGCAACCGGAAGCAGTTGCGTCATAATCACGTGGCAGTCATGAGACTTTAGGTTCTGGAACTTTTTCTCTGCCATGTTTATTATTCCCTTTATATTCGACGAGAAGCCAGACGGTACCTTAATACTGAGCAGGCATTCAAAGAAGATTTCCTTCTCTTCTTTGGTAAGAGCGTAGCTTGCATGACCCTGATGTATGCCGTCTATTCCGTGCATACGTTGCTGGTCCTCCCGTGCCTCAGGTGTATCTTTTGTCTTCCCATACATGCCCAAGAAGCCAAGCAGGGTCACACAAAGATTCTTCGTCACGTGCATCACGTCGATTGCGGAGTGGACCTCGAGGTCTTTCCAATAGGGCAGGTCCCAAAATATAGATTTCTTCTTCCACATGGGTGCGCGTCCGTCAGCGTCATTCGGAACAGGTTGTCCACCAGGACCCTTTCCAAAGACCACCTTCAAATCCTTGACCATATCATGTACATCAGCACCAGTACGGTGGCGAGGCTTCGTCCGGTGATCCGCCTCACCTTTGAAATGCTTGCCTTTCTTTCTTACGGGATGCCTGCTCGGAAGAAATCGACGATGTCCCAGGTACACATTCTTCTTACAATTAGCCAAATATATACTGTCGGTATCGTCCAAACAGTGCGTGCATGCGCGGTATCCCTTGTTTGTCTGTCCTGAAAGATTATTGAGAGCAGGACAATCATTGATGGTCATGAACAGCAACGCCTTTAGGTCAAATTCTTCCCCCATGTGCTCATCCCACGCATGTACACCTGTTCCATTCCACAGTTGTAAGAGTTCTTCAACTAATGGCCTTAGGTACACATCAATGTCGTTGCCAGGTTGCTTAGGGCCTTGGATGAGCACTGGCATCATAATGAACTTCCTCTTCATGCACAACCAAGGAGGAAGGTTATACAAACATAGAGTCACACGCCAGGTGCTATGGTTGCTGCTCTACTCCCCAAAAGGATTAATGCCATCTGCGCTTAGACCAAACCATACGCTCCTTGCGTCATCTGCAAACTCCTTCCCGTACTTTCTTTCGATTTTTCTCCACTGCGACCCGTCAGCGGGTACTCTCAACTTTCCGTCTTTCTTACGGTCTTCTCTGTGCCATCGCATCGCCTTGGCATGCTCTTTGTTTTGGAACAAACGTTTCAACCGTGGTATTATAGGAGCATACCACATCACCTTGCTGGAATCTTCTTCCTGGGGCGCTCGCCCTCGACATCACCAGGGTCATCGCGGCTGATCTTATAGCGCAATGCACCACATACCGGGCAAGCGTTCAAATCCTCGTACTCACCGCGGTAGAGGATGCAATCATTAGGGCATGCATGTATCTTCTGCACCTCTAACCCTAGAGGGCAGACAGCCTTCTTTGCTTCGTACGTACTCTCGGGCAATTCGTTGTCCTTTGGAAGCATATCCTTTATCATTACCAGCAACTTTCCAAATCCCTTGTCAGATACACCATTCTCTGCCTTCCATTGCAGCAATTCCAGTGTGGTGCCCAGCCTTTTCTTGTCACCTACGCAATTCGGGTACAACAATTTTTTGTGATCCTCTAACATGCGCTGCAACTTCTTCTTCTCCAAATCACTTGCGCAGTTTCTCTTTGCATCGGCAATGGCCCGACCTAGATCATCAACGGGCTCATCTGATGCCTCTTCTTCAGCTTCTTCCCGCATTGCCGGCTCAGCTTCTTCCCGCATTACCGGCTCAGCTTCTTCCCCCATTGTTGTATCATTGTATTCAGGGAACCCATGGCCAGGATAGCTGTCGTCGTCCTCTTCTTCTTCATTGTCTTCCATCATAACCCCTCTTTCTCCGTGCTTGGTCCAAACATTATAGTGGGGCATGAAACCGAACTTAAACAGGTGGACGTGAATGGTTCTTGACGTAGAGTAATTGTGACCATTCTTACAGCGAGCACATGGACAAGGCATAAAACCATCAGCCCGCTTGTTTGCCTCAGCCGCAAGCAGAAAAGTATGCACGCCCCCAACGAACTGGGGAGAGCATCGGTCATCGTACATCCATTTCCGGCTCATCTTCATTACACAACACCGAACAGACCAAATTAATACAAGTTCATACATAAAGTTCATACAACACTTAAATGCAACAAACAAATAACTCTCTAGCTAAAGCATTTAAATGCAACAACAAATACGATCAAGATCGCAACTAAGGTAACAATGGATCCAACAGCATAATGATACCAAGCCTCACTATCGATGGCATATTTTCTAATCTTTCTAATCTTCAAGCGCATTTTCTCCATCTTGATCTTGTGATCATCGACGACATCGGCAACATGCAACTCCAATTCCATCTTCTCCCCCTCAATTCTTTTCAATTTTTCTTTCAAGTACTCATTTTCTCTTTCAACTAAATTTAACCTCTCGACAATAGGGTCGGTTAGAATTTCCGGTTCACATACCTCCTAAAAAAATTGCATATAAATCAAATACTAGCACATATAATATATATATATATATATATATATATATATATATATATATATATATATATATATATATATATCCTCCCAAATTACTAAACTCACAAATTAATCACTATATAAAGCATTGCAAGAGCTAATCTAGCAATGAGAGATGAAAGGACAAAGTTGCTAACCTTTGTGATCATTTGAATGGATGGGGCCTTCAAATCTTGACAAATTTTGGGCAAAATGTATGATGAGCTCGAGAGGAAGAGGGGAAGAACAGAGAGGAGAGGGGAAAGGGGAAGAACAGAGCGAGCTCGGGTGGACGAAGGGTTTATGTAGGATGACCTTTAGTACCGGTTCGTGCCAAGAACCGGTACTAAAGGGGCTGGAGGGGCCCCAGTCTGACAACATCCTGCCACTACTCTCATTAGTACCGGTTCGTGGCACGAACCGGTGCTAAAGGTTCGCCACGAACCGGTACTAATGAAAGCGGCCCGGCTAGCCGTTGGAACCGGCACTAATGTATACATTAGTGCCGGCTCAAATACAAACCGGCACTAATGTGCTTTACGTTTGACCCTTTTTCTACTAGTGCTTGCACCTATTCTTAAATTTTGCAGTGTTGTTTGTTGCTTACTGGGTTTCTATATTGTCAGAAAATTTTCAGCATGTATCACTTGTATTGCTGCAGAGGCCATTTCTGTCCTGGAAAGCATGCATTCTAAAGCGTGAACATGCATTTCCTTACCTGCCCCGCCCTTGGCCATCTACGAGCTGCGTGCTTGCAAGGGATCGAGGCCGCCCACCCCACCTGAACAACCAATGCCTGTTGTTGATTTTGGTGATTTCCCTGCGCAATTTTTTGTTTGTCTAGGGATCTAGGCCGTGACTTTTTGGTTGATTCATTCAACTTTATAGCTGCATAGAATCGATGAACTCAGGGCACTAACAGATTTCTCCTCGATTGGAATGTTCAGACCATCAAAATAGAGAATGAAAAGCTTTGTGAGCATAAACACAAACACTTGGTGGTCAGGTTTTGTTTTTGTTTTTGTTTGGATTATCCTATTTATGCAAGATCTGAGGCATGAATCAACAAAAATAATGCTTATGCGCCAACGCAAGTATGAATCAACAAAAATAATGCTTATACGCCAACGCAACTTGCGTTGGCGTATAAGCATTATTTTTGTTGATTCATGCCAATCCAAACAAAAACAAAAACAAGGTTAGCAATGATCATTCCACGGTATGGTATAGTGGGTGATATAGTTTATTAATCTTGTCTCTACTTCAAGGAAGAAACAAATGACACTAGTAAACTTTCTCTGGCCAGCGGGCAGAGGGCATGGGATGGTGCTGTGCATGTCCAACGGCGGGAGGAAGGAGGAGCTGGCATCAAGGAGCACAGTGATAGCAGCAAGTCCATGTCGCGGCACGCCGGAAACCGGAGGAACGCGCCCTCCACCCCACAGCCGCCATGGCACCATGGCGCCCCCGTGCCACAAGGGCCGGCTCCCTCGGCTTCGGTGCCGCGTCCCTGGCCGCCTGTTGCATTCGGCGCTGCCGCCAATGGTCGAGGGAGGAGAGAGATCCCGCCGCCGACGACGAAGGCAGAGCCCGCTGTGTCTCGCGCCGCTGCCGCTACTCGATGGAGGAGAGGGACCACGCCGCCCGTCGACGTAAGCCGAGCCCGCTGCACCCCGCTCCGCTGCCGCTGCTCGAGGGAGGAGGGTCGTGCGCCGTCGCCCGTCGGGCGTTTGGTTTTTATTTTAGCGATGTAATCACGGAGTTGCTACGTGCACATCATAGAGGTATTAGATTAATGATGGTCATTAGATTTAGATTTGTGGGACTAATCGTGCGGTGATGAATGGGTCGTCCGGTGTGCTGGGGGTAATTACGGGGTGCACTTAAGAAAGTTCGTGTTGGATTGTTTAATAGTACTGGAGATGGAGATTTAGATCCATAGGTTAGATCCAAAAACCATAGGAAACTTGCGTGGTACTATCTCTTTCTCAGTTTACAGGGCGTGTGCGTGCCCCTAGGTCGTTAATTTGACTAACTTAATACAAGTCATATATTACAAAAAAATATACTATTACCCGCTACCGCCTCCATGAACCACTTCCAATTGTCATCGTGCTCCGAAGGCACCAATTAGGCTAATGCCACTAGCTCCGAAGGCAACATGCATATGTAGGAGAAATTGTATATAGCTATACATGTGTGTATGTGTGAATTAATATGGTTTGTGAGACATTGATGATATATATATGATTGGTTCTACTAGAAATGCATAACGTGTACAATGTGTAGTACCGTAAAATACAAGCAAACGAAAAAGAATTAAAATGGAAAACACAAAATTAAATGAAAAAGAAATCATAAAACCAAAACCCCCCCAAACATTTTAGTACCGGTTGGTGTTACCATCGGTACTAAAGGGCTCCAGGCCCCCGGAGCTGGTTCGTGCCACGTGGTTGCCCTTTAGCACCGGTTCGTGCTGAACCGGTACTAAAGGAGGGGCCTTTAGTGCCGAAACGTTAGTGTCGGTTCCTAAACCGGCACTAAAGGGCCTTACGAACCGGTGCTATTGCCCGGTTCTGCACTAGTGTAGATACAACACTTAAAAAAACTATGCATTGAGATAGTTATCTCTAAGAATCTACTAGGGCCCTGTTTGGTTCATAAGTCCCAGGACTTTTTTTAGTCCCAACTTATAAGTCCCAAGTCCCTAAAAAGTCCCTACCTGTTTGGGTCCTGAGACTTATAAGTTTCTATAAGACTATATTACAACTATAAGTTCCTCCTTGAGAGTCTTATTTCATAAGTTCCAAATGCCTACTTTAAGTCCCTATAAGTCCCTCCTGTTTGGTTTACATGGGACTTATATGGACTTTTTTAAGTCCGTAAACCAATAAGTCCCTAGAAACAAACACCCTCTAGGTACCAACAAGTTAAGAGTCGGTGCATTAATTGTGAGTGCCCTCAAAAGTATTAGCAGATCATGTCTTGTGAACTGACTATAGCTCAAATTGTTAGGTTCCTTGTGCCGCCAGCCCACCAGGGTCAAAATGTTGGTCACCTCAGTATCTCGGAAGTACTCGTAGGGATAGGTGTGCATGCATGAATCATTTGCATCCATCCATCTTCTATCCGACCATTCATGCATCGGTATCTCCTCAATTTCATCCCTTTTAATCAGTTTATTGACCGCAACAGCATCCATCCATCACTGACTTGATTCATGCTACTCCCTCTATAAAGAAATATAATCCCTTGATGGTGTACTTAATTACGCCATCCGTTTCAAAATACAAGGTTATTTAAAAATCAAACATGTGCACGTTAGACCAAGTTTTTTCAAAAATCAAAACCTGTGCACATTCTACCATACAAAATTTCTGTCATTAGAGCCATCACGAAAATTAATTAGATGGTCATGCAATTACTCCAACACAACAGTATCCTGGCCCTTGTCGTGCAACATGACTCAACCCCGTCCCACAAGAAAGTGAGAGGACGCCAAAAACGACTGTAATTACAAGTATTATTTCTCAACTAAGACGGGTACGTACGTACTCCATTTCATCAAGAAAGAAACGTTGGCGATGGATCAAAACAAACATATATACTCTCTCCGTTCCGAATTACTTGTCGCAGATATGGATGTATCTAGATGTATTCTAGTTCTAGATACATCCATTTCTGCGACGAGTGATTTAGAACGAAGGAAGTAGCTCGCTAGCAAGCTGGTGAGCTCAAAATGATAACCATCGTCCATGGAGTAGTATTTAGTTCCATGCAACGTGGCAAGGAGCTTAATTGAGGTCCACAGATAGTAGTAGTGGTGGTGGTCGGCTGTTGGCCATATGCGAACGCTATGGCCAACTGGAGTACTATGCAATAGTTGCAGGACCGCATATGCAGTAGCCTAGCAAAGCTAGCTTGTTGGTTACGATAAAATAATTTCATGTCGTGCATGCATCTCGATCCATCTCTAGGTTGATTAATTTGTTGCTACGTCACTCATCACTACTACGTGGTCAGAAGTACCGACTCGAGCACCACCCCGGCTGGTGTGGTGAAGCAAGCCAAGGCGAAGGGGTGGGCAGTGGAGGGGGCATACACAAAAATGAAGGCAGCTCATCTATAAGTGCATCTAGTAGTGTCTTATTTCAAAATGTTACATTGGTTCCCTTCTCCTTTCGTTCCAAAGTGTATAATGTTACTAGTGTATTAGCAAACCCCTATCCAAACCAAGTGCATTCTATTTTATGATACATACACGTTGAAACAAGGGAAAAAAACTTACGAAACATTTTGAAACTAGACAATTTTTTCACAACAACCAAAAAAATGTAGCATGACTGCATGAATCTTAAAGCAACTATGGACGATGGTTCCATGCACAGTTTAAATCAGTCTTGAGATATCATCAATTACTCATGCACATAATTGATGGACATGCATGAATTATTTGCATCCGTGTAGCTCCTTGCACCATTCTCTCCCTTAATTGGTCAATTAACTACCGTATCACTGCTGTCTCGATCCATCATAATTAAGAGATGTCTTAGTCCAACTCAACTATATGAACCATTAAGCGCATCTCCGTAGTCAATATGCACTCCCCTGCTCGTACTCGTGCCACACGCTGAGTGCTGGATGAGCGCCTTCTCCTGGATCATCGAGTCCGAAAACAATTGGTATATTTATATGTGGTGCTTTTATAAAAGGAAAAAAATACGATCTGAACGGGTTATGTTCTTTGTGATGGAATCATCCTACCTGGTTTCTCGATCATCATTAAGAGATCTCTAAGTCCAACATTGTTGTGCTATCCTTATACATGACTGTCGACTTCTCGATCGTGTGTACCAGTGAAGAAGGTTGTGTGTTGTCATACACACTCGATGTACCACATCATGTGCTCCTGCTGCTTCGTTACAGGTTAGTCAATTCATGACTGGTTGATGGCCACAAGATTCAGATAGACCTACCTGTTGAAATAGAGTTGTATAGGGATAGGTTTAGTGTTTGAATTGTAAACCTCTCCTATCCTTTATTCTGTCTTACTCCTTCTCTACTGACCTTCTCTATGTATCTCTCGATCAAACTCTTGATCGACCATCTTGTAAGCCACGACAACATCCATATAAATATAAGTGCGGCCTGAGAAAAGGGTTTAACGCTTCCCACGATATTTTACATGGTATCAGAGCATCTTCTTCCTAAATCGAGAAGAGATCGCATCTAGCCTACCCAAACCTCGCCATGACGACCGCCTCCACCCAATCAAGCAGCATGAGTGCGCTCACCACCTCCCTCGCCTCCTCATCCACCTTTGCTCCTTCATCCAGCAGCACCCAAGCCATGTCCCTTGGGGCACCACCGCAGGAGAAGCTCACGAGGAACAATTTCCTCATGTGGAAAGCCATCGTGCTGCCGCAAATCAAGGGCGCACAGATGGCTCACCACCTCGATCCGATGAGCCAGGCGCCGCCGGAGACCCTCACCGTCACCAAGGACGGGAAGGAGGAACAGATCATCAACTCTGCACGCCACCTCTGGTACGCTCAACAACAGCAAGTTCAAGGTTTTCTGATGGGCTCTTTGTCTCGCGAGATCCTTGCATAGGTGATCACGTTGCAGACTCCAGCGGAGGTATGGGCCGCGATTCATGCCACTTTTGCTGCCCAAACTCAAGCCCAGGCCATTAATACCCGCACTGAATTAATGAATCTGAAAAAAGGAAACCTAAGCATGACAGAGTATCTTGCCAAAATTAAGATGCTCTCAGACGAGATCGCCTGCACAGGAGCGGCGTTAGGCAATGTCGAGATCGTCTCCCATGTCCTTGCCAGCCTCGACCTCGACTACAACCCGGTCGTGTCGGCTCTTGCAGCGCGGGTTGAGCCCGTGACTGTCCAGGAACTATTCACCCAACTGCTCAGCTTCGACGCACGTCTCAATCTGCTCCACGGGATGAACGTTCGTCAATCCTCCGCCAGCGCTGCTTCACGTGGCCGAGGAACCAGTCGCGGGCACGATCACCAGGGGCGTGGTCGTAGCAGCGGCAACAGCGGGCGTGGACGCGGCAACAGCCAAAGCACGCGCCCTGGAGGGGGCGACTACACCAACAACAACGTCTCCACGCGATGTGGAGGGGGCGGCTACTCCAACACCAACGCCTCCTCTGGATCATTCTCTTCCAATCGCGTTCGGTGTCAACTATGCAAGAAACCAGGACATGAAGTCATGGATTGTTGGCACCGCTATGATGAGGATTATGTTCCTGATGCTCGCCATGTAGCTGCTGCAATCAGGGAACAAGGAGGTGGAGATGACACCATATGGTATGCGGATTCAGGAGCTACCGACCATGTCACCAATGAACTTGAGAAGCTGTCCATGAGGGAGAAGTACTTCGGCAACGATCAAATTCACACAGCTAGCGGTGGAGGTATGGATATATGTCATATTGGTCAAGCATCTATTAACTCCCCTAATCTTAAACGTGATCTAATGCTTAAAGATGTCCTTCATGTTCCACAAGCCGACAAAAACCTTGCATCTATGTCTCGTTTGACTTATGATAATAATGTCTTCTTTGAAACTCATCCTACGTATTTATTTATAAAGGATCGGGCAACGAGGGAGCTCATCCATCGAGGTAGATGCATTGGAGGCTTATATCCCATTACATCCGGAGCACTTAACCGAAAGTGTCGTCGTCGTCAAGTTTACTCCGCCGTCAAGCCCTCCTTGGCAAGATGGCATCAAAGATTAGGACATCCTTCGTCGATCATAGTCAAGCAAGTAGTGAATAAAGGCAATCTTCCATTGTCATCTAGTCAAAATATTGAGTCAGTTTGTGATGCTTGTCAATGTGCAAAGAGTCACCAACTTCCCTATCCTAGGTCAAATAGTGTGTCTCACGCTTCGTTGGAACTTATTTTTAGTGATGTATGGGGTCATGCAAGAGATTCTTTTGGAAGAAAAAAAATATTATATTAGTTTCATCGATGATTTTAGCAAGTTCACTTCGATATACTTGCTTAAATTTAAGTCTGAAGTTCTCTCTGTTTTTCAAGAATTTCAAAAACTTGTTGAACGTCAATTTGACAGGAAAATCATTGCAGTCCAGAGTGACTGGGGAGGAGAGTATGAAAAACTCAACTTTTCCTTTCGCAATATTGGTATTGCTCAGCATGTCTCTTGCCCTCATGCTCATCAACAAAACGGCTCTGCTGAGCGTAAGCATCGTCATATTGTTGAAGTCGGTCTATCTCTTCTGGCTCATGCATCAATGCCACTCAAATATTGGGATGAAGCCTTTATTGCCGCCACACTTATCTTATCAATCGTCTTCCTAGTAAAGTAATTGGTAATATTAATTCCTTGGAAAAATTGTTTCATCAAAAACCTGACTATAACTATCTCAAAATCTTTGGGTGTGCATGCTACCCCAATCTTCGTCCATACAACTGATACAAACTTGATTTCCGTTCCACTCAATGTGTTTTCCTTGGCTATAGTAATCTTCACAAAGGGTACAAGTGCCTTGAAGTTTCCACTGGACGCCTATATATTTCTCGTGATGTTGGTTGATGAAACAATATTTCCTTTTGCAAAGCTTCATCCAAATGCCGGAGCCCTACTTCGTGCAGAAATTGCACTCCTTTTTGACTATATTCCTAGTCTTGATCACGGGGGCGAGTTAAATAGTGCTGATCATATGACTATTTCCAATGAAAAAGGAAATTTTAATTTTGGTGTTAAGTGTGCAGATTCAGACTGTCATTTTATGCAAGAGAATACAAACAAGGGCAGCAGATCCCAGGCTGATTCAGGTGGCAACAAAGGTGCGTGATCCGAGGAGGATCCAGCAGACAGTGCGGCAGGTGCGCGATCCCAGAAGGATCCTAGCGCGCGGCATGCAGCAGCGGACGCGGTGGCCGACCGCCCCAACAGCCCGGGCCCGTCTACCCCAGCCAGTGTGGGCCAGCGCACCTCGCCAATCATCGCACATGCGCGGGATGGGCCAGCGGCCGACCGAACGACCATCCTGGGGCCCAGCATAGACGACGCACTCACTCGACCGCCCGGCTGGAGGATAATTTCACATATTTGACCTGAGGCCTAAATCAATTCACAAACTGACCTGCTTTCAAAAAAATTTCACTCTGCTGACCCTTTCGTGTGGCGCCCGACAGCTGGGCGCCGCACCCTACTGTGCAGCGCCCATCACTTAGGCGTTGCACATCCTGCCAGCATGGCAGCCCTGGCCCCACAGACAGCACTGCAGCGCCTAAGACTTAGGCGCCGCACTGTGTATATTGTAGCGCCCGTGTCTTAGGCGCTGCACTTTGACTTAGCCCGCATCGGGCCAGACCCTCCCAGGCAGTTCTTCCAGTTGCTCTGTTGTCACAGAGAGCGGCGGCGGCGGCGCCCCCTTCGGATCCCCCCCACACCCCCTCTCAGATTTGAAGTTTTGAGGCTTGGATTCGATCTCCAATCCTTCCTAGTACGTAAACTCCTCCGTTCCCTTTCTTTTCCTCCGTAAAATCGTTCGGTGTTCCAGATTAAGTTTTTTGATGTAATATTGCAATTGGAGATGATAAGTCATCCATCTCAGGAGCCATTTCCTGGTTTGACCTTCAAATGTGGAATCTTTTTCTCATCAATGGCAAGTACTATGAAAACAACTATCAAAATTTTATTTAGTTTTACAAGTATGCAGAGAGCCGACAAGGCAGCAATGCTATTGTTCAAATGTGGTCAAGGCAGGCTTTCGGTGTTTCAGAATGAGCACACATTCATTGCAACCAAAAGAATTGGTAGTCATATCCGGTAGTATATGATTCTTGTTGTGATGGAGGATGTGTAGTCATATCCGGTGTTCATATCCGGTGTTCATATCCGGTGTTCATTCGTTAGGTGGAAACTCTTTCGGTGTTGTGATGGAGGATGTGTAGTCATATCCGGTAGTATATGATTCTTGTTAGTTAAACCTAGATTGTTTATTTTTTAGATATATATGAGATGCCTAGTTTTGTAGATAATTATGAGATGTTGAGTTTTGTAGCTATATGTGAGATGTTGAGTTTTTTTAGATATATATTAGATGTTGAGTGTTTTCCGATATTTGAGATGAACTCATGTATGTTTATTGTTTGAAATTGTAAGGATGGTTTGGCTTCTGGACGATGTCTACGACGTGCAACACCGGTCCTACATGATGCGCGAGAAGGATAAGGTAATAATGAGTACTCTAAATCTTTTGCAAATTTGCCTTCAGTTGAAATTTACATGCCCTAAGATTTGTCATTACTTGTTTTTTGCAGAAGCTTGAACCTCTGAAGATTCGGTATCACGGGGTCTCTGGTCCTGCCATGCCTTACGATGAGCGGTACACACCGTACATCAAGCAGGCAGGACTACTCCCGTGGATTCTGTTGGTCAGCCGGTCCACGCCGAATCTGAACGCTCCACTGGTGTCTGCTCTTGTTGATCGGTGGAGGCCAGAGACCCACAGTTTCCATCTTCGGACCGGGGAGATGACCGTGACGCTCGAGGATGTCTCATTGATCACCGATCTTGCTATCGACGGGAGGCCTCTATGTATGAGCACCGATTTTGATGGGTGGCGCGAGCAGATGATTGCTCTTATCGGTATGGCTCCTACCGAGGCTGAGGATGATGTAGAGGAGGGAGAAGAGAAGAAGAAGAGGGAAAGGAAGGCAGCTGGAGCTGCTTTCACGTGGATTCAAAATAACTTTGCGACGTGCCCTCCGGATGCAACTGATGATGTGATCCAGACACATGCTCGTGTGTATATGTGGTACATTGTGTCGAGGACTTTGTTTCCTGACTCCACTGGCAAGATCGCTCCATTGTGTCGTTGACCGTCTTCGATAGCAAATGGAGCTGGGGTTCAGCGACTCTTGCCTACTTGTACCGACAGGTAGTTGGTCTGTTTTGTGATCAACTCATTTATTCATTAGCAATGCAAGCTTGCTGTCAAGTTAACATTGTTTTTCTTTCATATGTAGCTGGATGATGCGTGTTGCAGGATCACACCTAGTGCAGGCATTGGTGGTAATCTGCTTCTACTTTCTGTATGGAGCTGGGAGCGTCTGCCTGTTGGACGCCCGAAGAGCGTCAGGTTTGATCCTTGGTATGCAGATGAACATGACGAATTACGGCGCCCCACGTGGGCTTACAAGTGGGATATCGTTTCCGAGATGACGAACGATGTCAATCTCATGTACCAAAAGTACATTGCCGAGTTGGACACGATTACGCCTGAGCAAGTAAGGAGGTCATTACTTTAGTCCTTTCTCATGCTTGCTTGAAAAATAGTTATCAAATTTGCATTGTTGCCCTGTTTCAAAGGTGGAATGGCAGCCATATGGCGCGGGTGAGAGCTTGGGGTACACCGCGGAGTTCCGCCTCAACCCGATGTGCTTGCGGGATAAGGATCTCTGGCTTATGCGGTGCCCATTGATATGCAACTGGGCGGTTGAGTTTCATTTGCCGCATCGCGTGCATGGTCATTTTGGTCTTTTCCAGCCTCACCCGCCGGATTGGGTGGACACGGATAAAGCACTTCATAGGTAAGAGAGCATGTGTGCGTATTGTCTAATCATCGGGACTCCTTTTGATTGTGCTAATGTTTGGTTTTATACCACGCAGGTTGGACAGGAGAAGGCAACGGAAGATAAAGGACTGGGCCAAGCATCATTCTGCGTATGTTACCCGCTTCCAGCTTTGTGTGGAGCAAGCTCGTAGCACTGCACAGATTTGAGAAGGACTGGGCCAAACATAACATCATTCAACACAAATTTGCAAATCCAAGTCAAAACTAGGGTTTCCCCCAAACTAGCAAGATTTGAGCAAATGTGACAATTCCTATGGATGAAAACGAGGGGATGGGAGGAGATTACCTTAAGGGAGGGGTTGGCTTCGAAATCCACGGTCAAATACTCCGGATTTGCAAGATTTGAGAAGGATTTGAGAAGGGGGAGAGGGGAAGAGAGGAGGGCCGCAAGCCTTAGGGTTTGGGTTGGGTGGGGGTGTGTGGGGTGGGGTGGGAGGGGAGAGAGGGTGGGGCCAGCCCAAGTGGAACACAGACTGTGCAGCGCCCACGAGCTAGGCGCTGCACATTACATGTGTGGCGCCTAAGACTTAGGCGCTGCATAGGTGCGTGTGGGGCCGCAGCTGGACCAGGGCTGCCACGCTGGCAGGAAGTGTGGCGCCTAAGTGATGGGCGCTGCACAGTAGGGTGCGACGCCCAGCTGTCGGGCGCCACACGAAAGGGTCAGCAGAGTGAAATTTTTTTGAAAGCAGGTCAGTTTGTGAATTGATTTCTGCCTCAGGTCAAATATGTGATTTCTACCCTGGCTGGATAACGAAGGCGCCACGCGGTGCGCGCCTACTGGCGCAGTAATCACGAGGGGGATTTCGCGCTCCCTGGTTGTCTCGGATCGGGAGCTGGGCGATGCAGGGGATCTGGCGGGATCTTCTCTGGCTAACAATTCTACTGCTGAACCAGCTACACCGAGATCTTCTGTGCCAAGTGATACTCGAACTGATGTACCAGCGCAAGCACATGAACTTCCACGTCGTCATACTAGATCCAAATCAGGTATTGTCAAGGAAAAGGAGTACAAGGATGGTACCATAAGGTATGATAAAATCAAACATGCTTTCCTTACTAGTATGGGTGAACCGACTCATTTGCATGATGCACTTGCTAATAAAGATTGGAAAGAAGCCATGGATAATGAATATGAGGCACTCATGAGAAATAAAACTTGGCACTTGGTACCATCAGAAAAGGGCAAAAATGTCATAGACTGTAAATGGGTGTATAAAATTAAAAGGAAGTCTGATGGGAGCATAGACAGATATAAAGCTAGATTGGTTGCAAAAGGTTTCAAACAAAGGTTTGGTATTGATTATGAAGATACCTTCAGTCCCGTTGTTAAAGCAGCTACTATTCGTCTTGTATTGTCGATTGCTGTTTCCAGAGGTTGGAGTTTAAGGCAACTAGATGTTCATAACGCGTTTCTTCATGGTGTTCTGAAAGAAGAGGTTTTCATGCGACAACCACCAGATTATGAAAATAAGAGCACACCTTATCATGTTTGCAAGTTAGATAAAGCTTTGTATGGTTTGAAACAGGCCCCAAGAGCCTGGTACTCAAGGTTAAGCACAAAGTTACAGCAACTTGGGTTTACACCGTCTAAAGCTGATACCTCACTATTCGTTTACAATAAAGGCAATGTTACTATATTTTTTCTGGTATATGTTGATGATATAATTGTTGCTAGTTCAAGTACAGATGCTACTACCTGCGTGCTTAAGGATTTAAAGATAGAGTTTGCTCTTAAGGACTTGGGGAATCTTCATTACTTCCTTGGCATAGAGGTTAAGCAGTTGAAAGATGGTATACTTTTGTCACAAGAAAAATATGCAAATGATATTCTCAGGAGAGTAGGATTGGAAAATTGTAAGCCTGTAAGTACACCAATCTCAACCTCAGAAAAACTCACAATTGACATTGGAGAGGCTCTTGGACCCGAGGATGCAACAAACTACAGTAGTGTTGTAGGTACATTGCAGTATTTAACTCTTACACGTCCTGATATCTCTTATTTTGTGAACAAAGTATGCCAGTACTTACATGCACCAACTACTGTTCACTGGACTGCAGTTAAAAGAATTGTGAGGTATCTCAAATTTTCAGGAGAGCTTGGACTAAAAATTGTCAAGTCTCCTTCCATGCTTGTGTCTGCTTACTCTGATGCAGATTGAGCAGGATGTGCTGATGATAGAAGGTCCACGGGTGGATTGCTGTGTTATTGGGTACAAATCTTATATCATGGAGTGCAAGAAAACAGGCTACAGTCTCAAGGTCAAGTACTGAGGCTGAGTACAAAGCTTTGGCAAATGCTACGGCTGAAGTCATGTGGATTCAGACTCTACTTTATGAGCTTAGAGTTGACACTCCACGAGCTGCAAGATTATGGTGTGATAACATTGGTGCTACCTATCTTTCAGCTAATCCTGTTTTTCATGCACGTACAAAACACATTGAGGTTGACTTTCACTTTGTCAGAGAAAGAGTAGCTCGCAAGTTGCTTGATATAAGATTCATCCCTACTGGTGATCAACTTGCTGATGGCTTTACAAAACCACTTACAATGAGAAGGCTCGATGAGTTCAAGTACAATCTCAACCTTGGAGTACCTTAGGTTTAGATTGAGGGGGAGTGTTGAAATAGAGTTGTATAGGGATAGGATTAGTGTTTGAATTGTAAACCTCTCCTATCCTTTCTTCTGTCTAACTCCTTCTCTACCGACCTTCTCTATGTATCTCTCGATCAAACTCTTGATCGATCATCTTGTAAGCCACGGCAACATCCATATAAATACAAGTGCGACCTGAGAAAAGGGTTTAACGCTTCTCACGATATTTTACACTACCATGTATGCACGCATGATTCGTCTCATAACAACAACCACTGCAGATGTGCGAACCGTCCTTCACATCGTGCGGGGTGTACTACAACACGTGCTTTGTGTAGTATACATAACTATTGTCTCATGCAGCTGTAAATTAGGGAGAGTATTCATCCGGTGACCTGGAAAAATAATCACGTCAGTCATTCCCCCCTCCTCGCGCACCTAATCTTCGTCCTCCACGGTGTCCTTGTGTGCTGCCTACAACCTCCGTCCTGCCCGTCAGTTTCTATTCATAATTTTTGTACACATATGTTGTATCGATCAATTAAAAATATTCTTCACATAATTTCACAATAATTTAAATAACAAAAAGCAAACATATTTCAATCATAGCAATCAATTTCAAACAATATTCCATACGTGATTTCACAACAATTTCATTCTGTTTTTTGGAAACTACGAAACGTTTATTTCCAAAACTAGGCTTTTGAAAAAATATTTTAAAATTCATTGTTATAACGTTAATTCAACATTTTACCCGTATCTCTAAGAATTCTTGGTGTGCACTTTAGTGTATGGGGTGTGTTGAAGAAGAAAAGTGCTAGCAGAGTGCACGGATCTTAAAGTGTACGGAGGGTGAATGACACGAACTGCTGTTCCATTATGCATAATTGCATACGTATGTATAAATAATAATTGCACCTCCACGTTCCACAAATAATAATAATAATTGAGAACGCTAGCTTAGGTAGCTAGGGCCAGCTGGAGTAAGTACATATGGAATCACATGCACACGCAGCCTAACTTGCTTGCTGGTTACGATCCAATTATTTTGATTTGTGCATCTTGATCCATCTATGGTACGGATGTGTTTTTGGTTGGTTTATTTGTTGTTATACACTCATTACTCTTTACTCTGTGGTTCATTCTCACATTCATGTAACTAAGGCTTCATTTGGCATTGCGATGGACTCTGGTTACCTCCCTTGTCCTTTCCTACATTAGTTTTTTTTTGCCTCAGTTTCATCTACTTTGGTGCCAATGTTTCTCATAGAATTATATAAAATAAGTACACCACACCACATTTTAGCAACCGGGTAAATCGAAACACAACCCGGTGATCCAAGCTGAGAGTGTGAGCACCTTAAGAGCGCATGGTCAAAGCTAGAAGCTATATCGTTACTGCAGGAGCGAAAGGCCCGAAAAATATATTTTCGTACCATCTTTCAATCTTCTTAGCCAAGTAAGTACCTTTCATGAGCTGGTTAAAACCGTGCAGCTGAAATTAAGAGAGGAACCATGTGTGTGTGTGTGTGTGTGTGTGTGTGTCTGTGTGTGTGTGTGAGAGAGAGAGAGAGAGAGAGAGAGAGAGAGAGAGAGAGAGAGAGATGGGGCATGATGGATGGGGCATGCATGTAGCTCCTTTTGCCTCCTTCCCTCCCTCCCTTAATTGGTCAATTAGCCACCGCATCACCACTGCCGTCTCGATCGATCATAATTAAGTGATGTGTTAGTCCAACTCAACTGCTCGTGCAACACACCCAGTGTTGGATGAGCGTTTTCTTCAGGATTATTGCGTGTGCGTGTGCATGCTGCGTCTGCGTTTTTGAAAGAGTAAAAAAAAATGGAACGAAGAAACGTTCACGGTCGACAAAAGGAAGCAGACTTTTTTTTGTAGGACAAAATGAAGCAGACATTGTCCGGGGATCTTGGAAATAATACAATCTCTATTGTTTGCAAGCAACGTTGGCAGGGAAGCAAGATGCCCATATATAATAGTAGTATACGTCGACCTCATGCATGCACGTGTGTACAAATTAATAATTGCACTCCACCAAGTTCTAGCCGACCGATCTCGCTCTTAATTGCACTGAGAACGCAAGGTTAGCCACCTAAGGCCAACAGGAGTATGAGCACGTGATATGCAACAATTGCAGGACCATATGCTGGAGCCTAGCATGTTGGTTACGATCAAATGATTTCAAGCGCTCCATTTTTTTTCCTTTTCCCATTTTTAGAAAAGGAGGTTGAACTCCTGACCTCTGGATCAAGCGATGCATATAGCCAAATTATTATATTATTCCAACATTGCCTTACCAGATAAAACCTCGATCCTTCGAATCCATCTATTGCACCTACAAACATGATGATAATGATGGTCATGATCAAGGCCGGATGCATGCACACATCTCAATCCACCTGCGTTTGGTTAACTGTGTCTTTATGTATTTGCTCACCATAACATAATGCATGCACTTATAGAAAATAACTTGTGTCGAGGCCCGAGTGTCAACATCGAGCACGCTGGGCCTCAACACAAAACAAGTAGGAGAATAGTCTCTCGCATGTGTCGGTATTATTTCATATCCGACTTGTCAAAAAGACAAAGGCTGGAACGATACCGACGGAACAACAAGGAGGCATAAGCCTCCCACAATAAGACCAACATTTTTGACCCAAGGGCCTGTCGGTCCAATATTCCATTCCATGAAAACTGAAGAACATTCAGGTCCAACACAAAA
Source organism: Triticum dicoccoides (assembly GCF_002162155.2). Lineage (NCBI taxonomy): Eukaryota > Viridiplantae > Streptophyta > Magnoliopsida > Poales > Poaceae > Triticum > Triticum dicoccoides. The sequence goes on along the minus strand of NC_041390.1, from coordinate 631,898,051 downwards.
AAAAAACCATTTAAATATGTTTACCTTTTGTGGAAAAGCAGCCCATTTAGATCAGTTGGCGCAAACCGCCACACCGACCTAACAAAAAAGTCCCACAAAGGACCTATAGTGATATAGTTATTTGTTTCGGGCCATAGAGGGTATCTATATTTCAAGGTGAGCAATACTTAACTATTTAAAGATGGAGTACGTGATATGCAATAGTTGCAGGATCGCACGCATATGCAACATCCTAGCTAGCTTACTTAGCTTGTTGATTACGATTGGTCCATGCATGCACCTTTGTTTAGTTAGTTCCGTCTGTATGTATTTGCTCTTGTCTGTTATTGGATATGCATGTCGGCCTGGGGTTCTTCCACCCTTCAGAAAATCAGTTACCATCTTAATGAGTTCTCTGCAAGGAGCTTTTCTAAGACTTTCATGGAATTGTTCAATCTCAGACACTCTAGTCTTAAAATTACAGTTGAGAGGACATTAGACACTTTGAAGAATAAATTTCAGGTCTATGATCAGAAGCTACTTCACCCTTTCCCATCCCAAGGTAAGTTTGTTCTTCCATGTTGCATTCTTCAAATCTGGATCTTAGGGTTTAGTGCCGCTGGTATTTGACGAATGAGGATGATGTGGTGGTTGATGATATTAACCAAGGCCATGTTGTGGACGCACATGATAAAGAAGCTTGGAAGTGCAAAAGGACGAGGTAGGGTTGGTCTGCCTATACCACATACGGCCACCCACATTTCCTTATGGTGCATTTCCTGTCTCTCCTCTATTGCCCTTCCAGAGTCAGTTGTGAGAAGAGCCTAGGTGCCCTATTTTCCTCCATCTAGGCATAGCTTTGGTCTTATACGACTTCCATTTTTGCCAGCATGATCATTCATGTGTGTTGATGTTGCCTATGTGCATCCTACTGATACATAGTCTGGGTGTGTGCGCATTATGTTTGTATCCCCATAGTGTTATATTAAGAGTCAATAAAAGTCACCCTTTTCAGAAAAAGTGCCCAAACCTGGATTCATTTTATTGCAGAGAATGCCCCTAGTTTTTTACGGGAGAAAGATGGAGCAAGAGAAAAAAAATCATCAGGCTCATGGGCCATGTACACCGTTCTTTTCCTCAATCCACGCATTCACACGTGGTCCCTATTTAGAGCGTAGGTCAATGGATAGACAACAAATGCATAACCATTATGTCACATCCACTCTTTTCTTGGCCGCCCAACTTTATTCGGGTCAAATTGCTTTGGGATTTCCACACCTTTCAGCTTTGGGAAGGTTTTAGGACCTTTTTTTCTTTCATTGTTTTCATATTTGTTTTTCCCGTTTCATTTTTTTAGTTTGTGATTCGTTTCGAGCATTGCATGTTTTTTTCCAATTTTTGTGAACTTTTTTTGAAACACGGATAATTTTTTGAATTTCTGAACATTTCATGAATTCATGATCATTTTTAGAAATCAAGATTTTATTAATTTGTAACCAATTTTTTAGTTAACAAACAATTACAGAAATCATGGATATTTGTTGAAATTGTGCACACTTTTTTTGAATTCATTAACATTTTTTAAATTAATAAATACTTTTAGAAATCTTGAACAGTTTTCGAATTCATGAACACTTTTTTAAATCACGAACATTTTTTAGATTCTTGAACTTATTTGACTTCATGACCATTTTTGGAAACCGCAATTTTTTCGAAATTATGAACACACGAGTTTTTCGAATTCATGGACATTCTTGGAAACAGCGGAAAGTTTTTGAAATCGCAAACACTTTTTGGTTCCATGAATATTTTTCAAATTCTTGAATGTTATTTGAAATCACGATCACTTCTAAAAAATCGTGATCATTTTTCACTTCAGAAAGATTTATGGAAACCATGGGCATTTTTGAAAACTGTGAACACTTTTAGTTAGTGAACAATCTTTTAGTTCACGGACATTTTCTTTATCCGCCAACAATTTTTGAATCTGCATCCACTTTTTCTGAATTCGGCAAGATTTTCTGAACACAAGAACATTTTTTTTGTTTCCATGTGTTTTTTTTAAATCACAAACATTTTTTGAATTCATGAACGTGATAGAAACCAAGGATTTGTTTTCTGAATAAAGTACACTTTTCTGATTTGCGAACACTTTCTGACTTCATAAATTGTTTTTGACAATCATACAGATTGTTTGCATTTATGAATATTTTTTGAATTTGTAAACAGGTATCAAAATGTGAATATATTTCAAAGTTGTGAACATTTTTCAAACAATGAACAATTGTAAAAATAGCAGACATTTATTTGTATTCGCAAGCACTTTTGTATCCACGAACACTTTTTGAATTCATGTCCTTTAGTGAAATTGCGAACAGTTTTTGAATTCATGAACACATTTGGAATTCACATTTTTTTTAAATGACTAAAAAAATTAATTGCTCATTTTCGTAAAATTTGAACGCAAGTATTTTAATACGAAACCAACTGAAATCGAAAAACAGTGGAGAAAAACCGATGAAAAAAATTCAGAGAATAGAACGTTCAGGAGTCTCTTTGCTATGTTTACTGGACTGGCCTACTATATTTCTTTTTTTATTTTTTATTTTCTTTTATGTTAGTTTGATTTTGTTCTTTTCTGGTTTTCTTTACTCTTTTGGTTTTTATTCTACTGCATATGCCAACAACATTTTTCTAATATACATAACACATTTTGTCAATAATAATCTAACATCTTGTATTAAATGTTCCACATTTTTCTATACACATTTTAAACATTTTTCAAATGTTTGGTTAACATTTTCCAAATTGAAGATTAGCATTGTTTAAATACATGTTCAACAATTTACCTATAAACACTTTTACACTTTTCAAATGGGTCATTAACATTTGTTTTTAAATATAAAGATTTTTTATACGTGGTTAACTTTTTTTCTATGCACGTTTAATATTTTTTTCAAATGCTTGATTAGCATTTTTATAACAGATGGTCAACAGTTTTTGTAAACATATTGAACATTTTATAAATGATTGATTAACATTTTAAAAATACTTGTTCAACATTTTTCCAAGTACATTACTAGCATTTTTATATGCATGATCAAAAAAATGCATCATTGTCAATACATGGTCATCATTTTTTCTGTACACATTTAACATTTCGAAATGCTTGATTAACTTATTTCAAATACTTGTTCGACAATTTTTTGAAATTCTCGATTAAGATGTTTTATATACATAATAAAAAAAAATCCATTATCTGTTTTATACATGGTCAACATTTTTTCCTATACACTATTAATATTTTTAAACACCGGATCAAATATTTTTCAAATGCTTGGTTAACATTTTCCGAATACATGCTCAATTTTTCTTACATTTTTTGTGTACGTGATAAACATTTTTTGTACATATTTAACATTTTTAAAATATTTTGTATATAGTTTTTTTTGAAATTTATATATGTACAGTATTTTAAAGTATAAACAGAAGTACAAAAATAAAAAGAAAAAATTTAGACGCTGGGCCGGTGCATGTGGACCTGCCCGACGCGGGGCTTCCCTCACCGCGTTTGTGGCTGTCTAGCGACCTAGCGCATAGCTCGTGTGGGGCTGCCCAGTTTTGGGAAGGGTGTAGAACCTTCCCTGAACCGGCTTTTCTTTTGATTTCTTTGTATTATTCCATTTTTATTTCTATCATATTTCTCACGTTTTGCCTTTTTTCTTTTATATTTCCAGTTTTTTCTTCTTTTCTTTCCATTTTCGTTTATTCTTTCTCTTTTTCTCAAGTTCGTTTTTTTTCATTTTTCATTTTTCGTTTCCTTTTATTTTCTTTTTTCTTTTTTTTTATTTTTGTTTTCCTCATTGCCAAAATCTTTTATAAAGGGTATATTTTTCTCTTATATAGAACTTTTTTCTAAAATTGTGAACATTTTTTAAATTCGCGAAGAGTACTTATTAAACATTAACCAATATTAAAATCAAGAATATTTTGTGAAAAGTTTTGCAAACATATTATTTTGTAATTTTGAACTAATTTCAGAATAGACGAACATTTTATGAATCGATGTATATTTCCTGAATCAGCGAACCTTTTAGAATCTATGTACATTTTAGAATGGGAAACCATTTTTTTGAATCGAGAACCATTATTTGAATCGGAAAATTTGTTTGAATAGATGAATAGTTTTTGAAATACATGAACATTCTTTGTTTGACCAACATTATTTTTGAAATGCAAGAACAATTTTTATCAGCGAAGATTTTTTGAATTGGTGAACTGTTTTGTAATTCACGATCATTTTTTGCTGGGAATAGTTAGTAGTGTCTCTCTCTTTCCCGTCCGCCCGGATGGAGGAAGAAGCCGAGGAGGGCCTGAACCCGAGCTTCACCGGCCGTCGTCTTGGTTGCCGCTTGCTGTTGGACTTGGATCTAGAGGTGCTGCTGTGCTTGGGCGGTGGATGCTTCTGGTTCTGGGGGTCCACGATGCGGCACATCAGCGATCCTTCACCGCGGCTTCAACAACTGCCGCGACTTCATTCATCTACACCCCGATGAAGCGACGGCGATAGACGAAGCTGCTGCTTAGGTCATACTCCTACGTCTTTGGTGGACCGTGGTATACGTCTCTTTTTTTTCTTTTTTTTTTTGCAGGGAATAGTTAGTAGTCTCTTTTCACAATTTTTCTTTGGCGAATACTCATACTACAGCAGAGCACGTACGTACTACTATACGAGTAGCTCTGACCACCCATAATAGTAATACAATAAAAATGAGTAGCTCTGACCTATGATAAGGCTAAGTCGAGGAATCGATTATTTTCATTTCCACCTAGGAGTACTAGTTTATCACCTTGTGAATGAATCTCAGCCAGGATGCATCTTCTCCCTCCATCTCTATACCATCTCAAGATCCACTCGTCCCGATTTCTTTCAATCCAATCCCACCTCCTAATTTCTGCCGATTTCTTTTCCCAACAAACCAGCGGCTAAACCGGTAACTCAACACATGTACATCAAGATGGCAATGGGGCCTCGAAACCCGCGTCCCCATGAGTTTTTACCTTAAGACTATGATATTTGGCACATGTGTGTCATATAAGCAAAACTGCCACACCTCTATTTCCTTCACTTTAAATACATGCATACATTAGCATTCTTTCTCCTTTCACGTGCATTTCTCCTTCTAATTATATGCATGCACTAGAAGACAAAAAAGCTGATGTCATTCTGGATTCTCTTTATTCCAAACATTTAAAATGTTTTGTAGCTCAAACCATTGGTCTGATATAAAAACCGTTTTCACATAAAAGATTCGCCGCGATGAGATCTTCGAAACTAGATCCCATGTTGGCATGTTCCAATGACTTTTTTCAGCCAAAATTTATCACGCCTAGGCTACATAAGTTACCATGCCCATTATATGCAAGTTACCGTGCTATTTCCACATAAGTTATCGAAGGCATAAAAAAGGTTCGCCGACCCTGCAGTTCATATATTATCATGCTTTATTCATATAAGTTATC
>NC_041390.1:631888216-631892381 GCF_002162155.2 Triticum dicoccoides | reverse complement strand
TCAAGGTTACCATGGTGTTTGTACGTAGGTATGTGATGTGTATGTAACCATGCTATTTACACAAAATTTATGTGGGTATGTTTTCAACAATTTCCCAACCGAGTCAAATATTACCATGATATTTGTACGTAAATTATCAGGTATGTGATGGGTATATTACTATGTTATTTATACAGAAGTTACCGGGGGTATCTTTTCAACACATTTTTTTTCCATATCAAATTTACCGCGGTGTTTGGACCTAAATTATCAAGGTTGTGGTGCGTAATTTATATGCTATTTACATACAAAAAGTTATCATGTGTATTTTTCGACCACTTTTTACTACTCTTCCCCAAATCAAGACTATTACTATGCTATTTACACATGAGTTCCCGAGGTATATTTTCAACAATTCATCCACTTGAATCAAACTTATCATGGTATTTATACGTAAGTTATCGGGTTTTGCAGTTCATATATAACCGTGCTATTTTCACTTAAGTTATCGCGGGTATGTTTTTCGACAACTTTTTTGCCCTTTAGTCAAAGTTATCGCGGTGTTTGTACGTAAGTTATCGGGTATACGATTCATATATTACCGTTCTATTTTCTCGTAAATTATCGAGGTATATTTTTCAACAATTTTTCCTTCTTTGGACAAAGTTACCATTGTGTTTGCATCCAAATTATCAAGTCGGTGTTTTCTTTTTTACCAAGTTATTCACATAGAAGTTGCCAGGAGTATATTTGTCAATAACATTTGTCCCTTGGTCAATGTTATTGCGATGTTTGTACGTAAATTATCATGTACACGGTTCATATATTATGATGTTCTTTTCACGTAAAGTTATTGGGGTATATTTTTTAACAACTCCCCTCCTTATTTAATTTTATCGTGGTGTTTCTACTTAAATTATCATGTCTACGGAATGTATATTACCATAGTATTTACAAAAAAAGTTACCACGGTTATGTTTCTCAACAACTTTTTTGCCGGACCTAAAGTTACCATGGTGTTTGTATGTAAATTATCAGTTATGTGGTACTTATAATACCGTGTTATTTATACAAAAATTATCGTGGTATATTTTTAATTACTCCCTCCAGCCTCCTTGTTAAAGTTACCATGATGTTTGTATGTAAGTTATAAAGTCCGCGGAGCGTAAATTATTATGTTATTTACACATAAGTTAGTGACGTTATCTTTTTCAATAAAAAAAATTCCGGGCCAAAAATACCGTGGGATTTTTGTTTAAGTTATCGAATCTGTGGTACATATATTACCATGTTATTTACACACAAAAAAGTTCTCAATTAAGGAACATACACAAAATGTTATCACGGTGTTTCTACATAAGTTATCAAATCTGTAATGCATAAATTACCATGTGAAAAGTGAACACCCCTTAATCACCTAATTGTTTTTTGAATTTTTCTTGCCATTATTACGGTGTCAACCTCAAAAATTTAAAAAGAGTAGTCAATCTTTCAAAAAATGCAAACAAAAATTACGGTGTGATTGAAAAAAAAAATCTTCACATTAGGAAATAGCATCAATTTTCCAGGCATCGATCCGTCGAAATCTCCCATGTAGATGGGTGATGGATCACATCAGGCCTGTTCCGCGTGAATTGATATTTCGTTTTCTTGAGGAATTCAGGCGAGGTTTCAATCGGTGGAGGAAGAAGGAAGCGGCGAGTGAGTGGCAGTACTCGTTCTTGGTGACGACATCGCGGGTGAACTCGACCTGCTTCTTGCAGCCGCGACAGAGCTCCTCGAGCATGCACTCGAGGGCGCGCTCCAGCGGCGGCGCCTTGCGCATGATGGAGCTGGAGAAGTCGGCGAAGGCGCGGCGGCCGCCCGTGTTGCCGGAGCTGTAGACCTTGGTGAACTCCCTGGCCGGCGTGGCGGGCGCACTCCGCATGCAGAAGTCGTCGCTGCGCGACCTCGCCATGCGCGCGCCGGCCCCGCCGCAACCGGCGCCGAAGGTCCCGAACATCTTGGCCGCCCGGTCGTCGTTGCACGCCCCGAAGACCGCCCGGTTCTCCTGCTGGTCCAGGAGCGCCTGCGGCAACCAAAACAAGCCCGCGCCGATAGCGAATCAGGACGAGCCGCGAATGCATGCGGTTTCCACGGTGGTGACTCGCGGGGAAGAGGCGGCGGGGCGGTAGACTCACCTTGTAGGCCTCGGTGATGGCCTTGAAGCGCGCCTCGGCCTCGGGCTTGGAGGTCGGCGGGTGCTTGTCGGGGTGCCATTTCCTGGCGAGGCCCTTGTAGGCGGCGCGGAGCCCCTGCGAGGAGGTGCCCCTGGGGACGTCGAGGATCCGGTGGTAGAGCTCCGGCGGGTTCACCATTGGGGCCGGAGGGGGGCGGCGCCGCTGGAGATTCGGTCGCGGGGGAAAGCGAGAAACGGGGGAGGGAGGAGTGGTGGGTTTGATGCGTGCGATGCCGATCGAAGGGACATCGAGTGGTGTGGCAGTTTTGCGATCGGGCACAAGGTTGCCAAAATACATATTTCGTTTACCTTATTAGGGGATGGAGATGAGCGACTTTCGATCCCTGCGAGGCTGTTAGTGGGTACATTATAAAACCCGACATGTTTCACGTGTTTAAACCCGTTTTAGTACTATCCGAACCAAAACCCGACAATACCCGTGAAAAATAAGTTTTGTAGTATGCACGGATTTGACTCAAGCGGCCCAAAGCCACAGCGGCCGAGTGGCTGAGCCCCCCGACGTTGAGGCCCTGGAGAAATATGCTGATTTTTACTGATGTAATATGTCATTTTTTGCTGCTGAAATGTATCATGTTTGTTCCTTAAATATGCTGATTTTTTATGCCGTGATATGCTCCTATTTTTCTTTCAAATGCTTCTGTTTTCATTGACTGCTCGTGAGGACGGGTTCCCCTGAGGGTTTAGAAAACTTGACAGGTTTAGAGGGCGGGTAAAATACTAGACCCACGCACGGTGACGGGAACGGGACGGGCTTGTGATTTTTTCGTGGGGGGTGAGTTTGGGCAAGCAAAACCTGATGGGTTTCATCCCCGTTGCCATATTCACACATACGTCACATCAAAGAAAAAAATAGTTTTGCTACTCCCTCCTTTCCGGTTTATAAGGCTCAATTCAAAAATCTCACCAACCAAGGTAGATGATGGGTGGTGGAATATTTTTTGTAGTTTGCAAAAGCACCCAATTAATACCCTTGTTTTCCTCGAAAATTATGTTTACGAATGCATTAATTGCAATGCATGCATGCATAAAGTGCATGCATTGGTCAGTTTTCTCTTAATACTTGCATGCAATGATTTAATGCACCTTAAAGTCTGAACATGTGATGGGGAACAACCAAATTCAGCCTTATAAAATGGAAAAACTAAAATTTTGAGATAAACCCTATAAACCGAAAAGGAGGGAGTAAATCACATCTGGATGTGCCATAAGTATTGCACATCTAAGTCTCATGTCATTGATCTTACACGGATGTTCGTGTGAGTATTTTTTTCTTTTCCTTTTTATTCCTTGTTGTGTAACTTAGATATGCAATAACTAAGGCACATCTAGATGTGCCCTAGACAAACAAAAAAACACACACACATGCGCGCCTCATCAAAAGAAAAGAAAAAAGTGAAATGGCCTCCCTTTCCTCCGCATTCGACCAGCATGGCCACGCTGCCGCCTTCCCCGTCCGCCCGGATGGAGGAAGAAGCCGAGGAAGTGCTTGGAGCGAGGTGAGGTCTAGGCGTCGTCCCAGTGCTCGTCTTCCTAGGAGTCCGGCGTTGTCTGCGGCAGCTATGTGCGCGGGAGATTGGGAGGAGGCCGGCTGTGAGAGATTGAGAGATAGTACATGCTTCAGATGGGATGGGGGAGTTTATACTGATTACCTTTTCTCTGTGAGAGGCTTAAGTTGTTGATTTGAGCAGAAGATGTGTGGTGTGCTGCTTCTATTTCTGTGAGAATTTGTTTGATTAATGATTTTGTTATCGTTTGATGGACGGCGCTTCGAGGTCAGATGATCAATTCACTTCTTGGCAACCTCTGCCCTGTTTATTATTCTCCGGTTGATGCAAATCTGCTCACTTCATAATGTTTTGCCGTGATGGCGCAGTCTTTTTGTGTGTGCGTGACATGTTTTGGGTGGCTGGCTTTCTGTGTGCTGCTGATTGCTTGTTTTGTGTGTGT
>NC_041390.1:631864861-631887737 GCF_002162155.2 Triticum dicoccoides | reverse complement strand
TGTTGTTGTTCTAGTCTTAATTTGGGTTCACACATGCAACAAACTAATCATATTTAATACCGGTATACATGTGAGAGATGTATAGCGTGCTGGTTATTTGTTTTTAATATTGACACCTTCCTTTTTTGATGAGCACTTTGGACAAGGGAGTTCATTTTGTCACAGGCTTCTTTGTTGCGCAAGAATGGAAATCATATATACCCTATCTTCTTAGTCATAATTGAGACATACGGCGGATGAGAGGATAACTAAGTGGACTAGCCAAAGTCGCCGTGTGAAGATGCTAGGGAGTGTCAATATCCAGTGTTTGTCCTATATCCCTTATCTTACTTGATGCATCATTGTTCCCGATGCCTCCCGTTCCCTCTTGTTCCCGAATTCATGTGTGGCTCTTATCTCCTCTTCTATATGGTATGTGTGTTTGATGCCAGCTATGTTCTGTTCATAAGCTACAGGTCTGACTCAGGCGGAGGACGAAATAAATTTAAGGTGTGGCGAAGTCTTGAGGAAAGAGTTCCTTTGATGCAAATCGAAAGAGTCCTGGAAGTCATTTTGGCATTTTTAGGACATAGCTCATCAAATGCAACCGTCTGAGTATGTTGAATCAAAGTGGGAAGACGAATCCTCATACTTGATGGTATATTTCAAGGGCAACACATTATTCACACATGCGGGGGTAGGTGGAGAATTCATTTGCCCATGATTCACATTACATGTGCTGGTACTCAATATTTTCTGAATAACAACTTTACATTCTTAAATGTGATTTACAAACCAGACAAGTGGATCACTTCACAGTGGTTTCAAGGAACTAGCAACCCGTGAACAGAAAAGACAAAGAAAAACATAAGCTCATAAGATATCGGGTGTATTAAGTTAAATGTTGATGTATCAGTTAGAAACCTATGCTTAGCCCAGTCCAGAAGACCTCTGTTATTTCACAATAAGGCTCTCATTTTTCATCGTGGAATTTTCTTGTGAACTTATTACTCGTACGGCGCTGCACCGAGGAAAGATGGTACACCTTCCGCTTCCACGTCCATTTAGGCATGTCTTGCAATACCCCACTAACAGCATGACATGGGTCATAGCCATTCCCCTCACAGCGTAAATTATATGTATACAAATCACTACGTATGACCGCCCGACGTCAGAGTTTTGCTTATCTTTGTTTTGTTCAACCTATAATGAGAAGAGCATGCTGTCCTCGTCTGCTAAATAGTTATATTCAGTTTAAGCAATTAAATTATATTTTTTTGTCGGTCTTTATTCATCCATTTTCTGTGAAGTGCCCGGAAATCACTATGTAATTACCATCCTGCTAATAGGCAATCATCCAACCGTTACAAGAAGTGTGAACCAGTAAAAATATTTTAGCTATAGCCGTACTGTTTGCAACATCAGTGAGGAATGACACAATGTCCAGTATTTTTTTTTCTTATTTACCATATAGTGCAATAGCGTTGGCCGGGTGTCGCAAAGAATATGCAGAAAGAAAAGACAATTTTCCCCTTTTCCAGCCTTTGTATAAACAAGAAAATTTACTATTTGGAAAACAAGGATATTTGGTGAACAAAGGACTATCAGAAGCATTACTCATGAAATTTCATGTTTCCAGATTTATAGTGAGTATTGTGACTCCACGTGTTCATATGTATTTTTATTCAAATCACGTGATTCAAAATTGTGATTTTAAGGACAGTATGAACCTCTCCTCTCCTACAAATTAATCATGACTACAATGATGATGGTGTGATTTTCATTTCTTCTATGTGACCCCTAACAATTTGCCTTTTTTTTGTCTTGAATAGTAGGAAAAGTCACCTGATTCTCTTTGTCGTCTTGCCGGCCTTCATCAGCAATGCTCGTGTAACGACGCCACATCCACTTCCCAGAGAACCTGGATTCTCGTCCAAGGTCGTGCTCATGGATCGATGCTGCTAGGGTCACGGTAGATACTGCCATGCGCCACACATCCACGTCCTCTTCTTATGCGTGATTGCCCTACGACGGATCATGGAGGTGGTCGACGTGAAGGTGCTCTTGCGCTCGGAGCTTCCATGTCCTAGTGTAAAAATGATAGTTTTTTTTTTCTAATATTCGTTGCTATCACTGCCATTGAACTCATGGGCATTCATAACGCTAAAACATTGCGACTCATGGGAAAAGATTTGAGGGTTTGCTTGCCACTACAAGCGAGACGAAAAAAAACCCTCATCCAAACGTGCAAGCCAGAAGACATCTAGAATTGAACAACCATACCCCACGCAACATGGCTAGCTATATGCATGGAGCTCGAGATGGACACTACATGTGCATTTCTTAACATCTCTTCCCCCGCACTAACTCATGATTGCCAATGGTGATGCATGCACCTGGAAAATCACGACTCATGAGATATAAATGTATGCTCCACCAGCCTCAACTTGCTCGTGTAATGTCCATTTCTTTATATATATATCCACGACTTCTATTTTCACTAGTGTAAATTTGATGCCATGCTTTTATTTTTCTTAACACGTTTCCAAAATATCGCTTACTTCCCCAAGCCACATTACGTACGAGGGAACTAGAAGCAAAGAAATGTTGATAACTCATGGGACTAGGAGGGTTCGGGAGCTAGGAAGGAGCAACATATCAATTTTGAAGTACTGATCGAAAATGGAAGCAGGCACGAGCTACATATGTACCTGAACGTCGAAGACGACGAAGGCAACGCTGGCTTGCTGGGCGGCACGATCGAAGGAGCTGTGTGTTCTACGGCTCCTCGTTAACCAGACCCATAGCATTCTGATGTAACCGTGGTGAGCCCCCACGCACCCCCCAACCACCCCCCACTCCGTCGGGAGCAAAAACGGCAGCTCCGGCGTCCTCTCTCCGGCCACCGCCCGGGCCATGGATTATCCAACAAAATGGAACTGCCCAAATTGCTCCTGACTCCTTAATATACTACAGGAATTTTGTGGCAGTATTGCCATATCTGCGCTGTTGGATCACAGAAATAAACGGTCCAAAATTATATGATGTACCGTGAAAGGACTCATGTCAAAAAACTATCCTTAGAGTTGGTGGTCGGAGCTAGTGTCCCCCTGCGCTTCCGACATGCTTACTCCAAACCGTGAAGCTGCGGTAAGTGCTTGTCGACCAGATATCAACTCCTCCGTTCCTCCATCACCACGATCTCCAACTCCTTAGGTTCACTCGGGAAAGTTTGCCTTCATGGTAGATCCAATTTTGGAGGGCTTCCTGCTCCCCCGCATCTTGATGGATGGCCGCACTAGAGTGATATTATCTTCCCGGACCCCCTGGCCAAGAGGGAATGTTTTGGATCCGGTGGTGAGTACTCCCTCCGTCCGGAATTACTTGTCACCGAAATGGATAATAAATTTCATGTTTCCAGATTTATAGTGAGTATTGTGACTCTATACCCCACGCAACATGGCTAGCTATATGCATGGAGCTCGAGATGGCTAGCTATATGCAGAGAGACCACGGAGTAACTGAAGAGAGAGAGCCAACAGTCGTATTTTCTCACGTACACGGTTCGTATTTCCTCTCAAAACTAGGAAGTGGCACAGATCACGACACTACTCTATGGTCCAGATAAAGAGCTCAGCTGAGCTCGGGAGCCAAAATGCTGCTTCCGCTTTTTCCCTTCCAACTGCGTGTGTGCGTGTTTCCTAGCTAAATTCTGCTCAGGCTTGATCGAGCATTATGTGTGTGAACTGGAGTATGTACTAGTATGTTGTAACGTGAGCGCATCGCAAAATTTACTGCTATGTTTCTTCATCTGCTGTCCTGTTACCCGTGATGATGGATGGGCTCCTGCACGAGCATCTCCTTTCTTACTACTTCTATTGAGCCGTCGCCCTTGTCACGGCTCCAGATCCTCCATAGAAGCATGATGATCATCGCCCTTGTCACGGCCGGCTGCTCAGCTAAGATGCCAAACAACCATTCTGATCCTGTATTAATTAACTTGGCCTTCTCTGGTAGCTGCCATTCCTCATACATCTCTTCCCATAAGCTCCTTGCATGCGGACACACAATCAGTGCATGAAATGAATTCTCCTCATCTGCGCCGCATAAAGGACAATGAGCAGGTACATTCAGATGTCGCCTTGCTTTGCAGCTGTTCGTTGGCAAGGCATCTACTGCGACTCTCCATGCGAATGAACGCATTTTGGGTGGGACAGTAGCTTGCCAAATTAGGTTCCAGCACGGCCGATTCCCCCCGGACGCGTACTGCTTGCTCCTGCATTATGTTCCTGAACATGTTCACATTGTTGGCCCAGTCCCGACGCTGAGTACTTTCCGACGACGATGATGCGACCGACAAGAACAACAATGACGAACAAAGCTCGCTGACAAACTCGACGAGATGCTTTACGCCGAGATGCACTGTTGTAAGCTAGCAACACCACGTACTAGCTTGATCGATTCCTTTGATCAACTAGTATCTCACGTACGCACACAGCGGCCAGCCGGCCGGAACCACACAAACGCACGCGAGACTGATGTATTGCCAAAGGCTCGTCTCGAGCCTTATTGCTTTATTGATTGATCTCACGATACAAAGTACAGGGGTATTACATCGTATATATAACAGCTAGCCTAGGACCAGTACTAATCCTACTAGGTAATGGATTCCTATACTAGTTGGACCCGTATACATACTTGTAATCGGACCGGACGTTGGGTTTACTTCCAACAATCACCCCCTAAACACGACATCGTTACGTCACAGCTCCGACGTCGATCCTTCTTCGCATCTTCAAGAGCTTCTCTCGATCCAAAGCCTTGGTTAGGATGTCTGCCATCTGATCATTGGTGCAAACGTAGTTGACCTTCATCTTAGCTTCTTCCACGCAGTCCTTTATGTAGTGATACACCGTATCAGTGTGCTTGCTTCTATCATGCCGCACTGGATCTTCGCATAGAAAACTTTCAGACTTGCTATCAACATTAAGCACCACTTGTTCCAGATCTCGATCCATGAGATCACCGTGTAGCCACCCTAGCCACACACCTTCACACGCCGCAGTGGCAGCTGCAATATACTCTATTGCATTAACTGCGGGTGCTTTACTCTTCTTGGTCAGCTCAAGACGAGGTTTCGTTGGAGCTTCAATTGGATTGCAATATTTCATGCCACGACTTTCAAGTACCTTTCTTGTATATGCCTTCTGGCATAGTGTGATCCCTTTCGTCTTTTGATGTACCTCTATCGCAGGGTAGTAGCTCAAAAGACCTAGATCATCCATCTTGAAAAGCTATTTCATCTGTAGCTTGAACTTTGCAATCACCTCTTCATCTGCTCCAGTTATCAATAGGTCGTCGACGTAGATGCCAACTAGTAGACGATCCTTTCCTTCACCACTCTTGTACATTGCATGCTCTAGTGGGGCTTTCTCAAATCCAAGAGAAATCAACGTTCGATCAAGTTTGATGTTCCACTCCCGAGGTCCTTGCCATAGCCCACACAAGATTTTATGTAACTTCAGTACCTTATGCTCTTCTCCCTCTTTGATGAAACCCAGTGGTTGATTCACATACACGTCTCCTTCTATCTCGCTGTTCAAAAACGCAGATTTTACATCCATGTGATGTACTTTCCATGATTCCTGAGCCGCGAGAGCGATGAGTAATCTCACCGACTCCATCTTTGCAATGGGAACGAACACTTCTTCGAAGTCCATACTTTACTCTTGCACATACCCTTTGGCCACAAGCCTCGCTTTGTGCTTCATGCACACTTCAACATCTCTCTTAACCTTGAAGTCCCACTTGAGCTCCATAGCCTTTTCATTGTTGGGAAGATCCATAAGCTCCCATGAATTATTGTCATGGATCGACCCCAACTCTTCTTTCATAGCATGACGCCAATACCCCTTCGTATTTGCGTCCATAAATTTCACCGATTCATCGGCACTTGCTAAACACCGTCGTCCACTCCCTTTCACTTTTACCGGGTCAATTGTCCGAAGAGTATTCTCCAGATGTTGGTGTAACACCGGCTGTAGCAGTACAGGTGTAGGTGTTGGTGTCTTTTCCTCCAGTGCTTTCGGAGGTGAAAAACATCTTTTTCCTGGAGATGCCAAACCTCCAATTCCTGGCGTTTCTAACCCTTCCAAACCAGTCTTAACACATGGGCTGCTTTCCGGCCCACCAGCCACAGTCTTTGCTAATTTAGCACGTGGCTCTTCACGTGGTGGTGTGCTCCCTTGAAAGGAGCTGGTCACTTGGACTTGTCTAGCTCCACGACCACACCCATGTGAGGCGTCCTGCTGGTGGCTACCTCGGCTTGCTCCAGCCACGTCCGTTCGGCTGCACTCTGGCACGCGCCCTCCGGTAGATGTAGCACTCGTTACGCTGCCATGTGGTGGTGGTGAAGCGGCTGCTTCAGGCCCTCCTGGCCGAGCGCCTCTGCCTTCCGGATGTTGAGCATGCTGCAAGAGGCCACCACTTGCCGCGTGTACTGCAGCATCCGACATGGCTGGGCTCGCCTCACCATCCTCTGACATAACGCCCACGATCTTTCCGGCGGTGCCTGTCGTCAAGTACATGCCATGCTGGTCAGGTCCGAGCGGCATACCTCGCCGCACATCTCGATTTGCCCTGTGATGTTTTGACACGACCACATCGAGACGCCTTCTGCCGTGGACTTCTGACGCCACGTCTTCGTCTATCTTCAGATTTTCTGAACTGCTCTTTCGGCCGCAACTAGCCTCTCTCTGACGCGTTGCACAAAGACTACTTCTTCATGGCCGCGCACACGCAGCTATCGCCGCATCTGCTTCAGCAAAGTTGGCACTTGCGTCCGTAGCACTGATATAAGTTTCGGAATCACTCCCCGCATCTGTAGCTTCGACACAGGTGTCCGAACCACGATCATGATGGCAAACTTTTTCTTCCGCAAGCTCGACAATCTCTTTAGTCAATGCTTGAGAGTCTGGATCCTTCTCGTCCACCAGTTTACACATCAACATCATGTCACCATCATCTCCTTGCTGGGCAATGAGCGCCTTCTGCTTCGGTGCTTCCTTGCAGTCATTCTTGAAGAGGCCGAGGAGGCCACAGTTATAACATCTCACTTTTCTAATGTCAAACTTTCTCCTGGGTGGTGGTGCAGCCTTATTGTCTGAGTCGTCGTCCGAGTCGATGAAGTTCTTTTTCGCCGAACGCTACTTCCGCTTCTTCTTATTGCTGCTCATGGATCCGCCTTGCTTTTCCTTTGGCAAAGCGACCCACTATGCCCTTGTGAGCATCACAAGCTCGTCGTTCCTCCCATCCCCAAGACTGTACCGCATTCGCTCATCGTGAACCTTATACCGTCCGACAAGATCGTCGATGGAGAGAGTCGCGAGATCGACGCACTGCTCGATCGCCGTGACAATTTGCAGGTACCGGGGAGGGGCCGCGCGCAAGAACTGCCGGACAACTGAGGCCTCCATGAGGTTTTCTCCAAGCGCACGGATCCGATTGACGACAGTAGCCACCCGTGAAGCGAACGCGTCGACAGACTCATCGTCGCCCATGACCAAAGTCTCATAGTTTCTTAGGAGAGTTTGGAGATTAGCTTGCTTGACGCGGGTGTGTCCCTCGGACATGAGCTTCAAAGTATCCCACACCTCCTTCGCCGTTTCTTTGACGATCAGGTGCTGGAGGACATCCATCGGCATCACCGAGTAAATCGCTGACGCCGCCTGCCGATCCTTCCGGTGCTCGGCTCCCTCCTTCTTGAACGCGTCACCTCCTGGATCCACCGCGTTCCATAGCTCGTTGGCGCGGAGACCACACTCCATGAGGGCCTTCCAGACCCCGAAGTTCTCACGATCAAACCGTGGATACGACAAACTCGCCGGAGCAGCAATTACTTTAGCCGGACCGAAGTACTCCGCCAGCTGTTTGATCTTCTTGTCATCCGCCATGATCCTCCGTTACTGGAAGATTAACCTTGCTCTGATACCAATTATTGGCCCAGTCCCGACGCCGAGTACTTTCCGGCGATGATGATACGACCGACAAGAACGACGATGACGAACGAAGCTCGCTGACAAACTCGACGAGATGCTTTACGCCGAGATGCACTGTTGTAAGCTAGCAACACCACGTACTAGCTTGATCGATTCCTTTGATCAACTAGTATCTCACGTACGCACACAGCGGCCAGCCGGCCGGAACCACACAAACGCACGCGAGACTGATGTATTGCCAAAGGCTCGTCTTCGAGCCTTATTGCTTTATTGATTGATCTCACGATACAAAGTACAGGGGTATTACATCGTATATATAACAGCTAGCCTAGGACCAGTACTAATCCTACTAGGTAATGGATTCCTATACTAGTTGGACCCGTATACATACTTGTAATTGGACCGGACGTTGGGTTTACTTCCAACACACACATCGCAAGATGATATGCACTTTTTACAGAAAAGGTGCCAAATTTTCCCGGATGCCATACTATAAAATCTTCCTCCTGATTGAGAGACGTTCTGATGGAGCAAATGGTCTGAACATCCACTGGCCAGAAGTATTTGTTCAGTATCTCCATGTTCCATCGTCCGTGCACATCAAGTAAATCAGAGACTTTTTTGAGTCGACATCTTCCTTTTGGCGAAATAGGTCGTAGAGATGGACCCCTAGGGATCCAGGGATCTCTCCATATCCGAATTTTACTACCATTTCCTACTCGCCATATCATGCCTCTCTTCACTAGTTGGAGTCCATGCTCAATTCCTCGCCAAACTGCTGAAGCATTTCCGATAAAAACCGTATCCACTAAATCTCCTGCAGGGAAATACTTAGCTTTTAGTAGTCTTGCAACTAGACTTTCAGGGTGATCTATCAATCTCCAAGCTTGTTTGGCAAGCATCGCTTGGTTAAAAGCTCTCATATCTCTAAATCCCAGGCCGCCCATTGATTTAGGCAGAATCATCTTATCCCAAGCGAGCCAAGCCATTTTCCTTTTGTCATCTTCAACACCCCACCAGTATTACCGAATCAAACACGATAGATCATCACATACTAACATGGGCAGCTTGAAGACACTGATTACGTAAGTTGGGATTGCCTTAGCCACCGCCTTAATTAGGACCTCCTTGCTTGCACTGGACACATATCTTTCGCTCCAGTCCACGAGCCTTTTGCTAAGCCTTTCTTGTATGGGCTGAAGTAGCCCTTTGCTCATTCTACCTTCAGGGACTGGTAAGCCTAGGTATTTTGGCTCAAACACCTCTTGGGAAACATTCAGAATACTCCTTACCTCCTGAGTAAGAACGGGCGGGCAATTGTCTGCAAATAAGACGGAACACTTTGAAGGATTAATCAATTGTTCAGTCGCTTCAGCATACGTGTTCAACACCTTCTTGACAATAACTGCCTGGTCCGGTCTAGCACGGAAAAATAACAAGGTATCATCCGCAAACAGTAGATGAGAAACTCCTGGAGCTCTTCTACAAATCTTTAAGGCCTCCAACCTGTCATCCCGAGTGGATTTATGCAACAATGCAGATAAAGCATCAGCCACAAAAAGGAATAAAAAGGGGACAATGGATCACCTTGGCGCAGCCCACGGGTTGGAGAGAACTTATTTAACAATTTCCCATTGAACTTAACCGAATATCTGACTGACCGAATGCATACCATGATTCGATCCACCCAATTTGCCAAGAATCCCCATTTTATGAGGGCCTTCTCCAAGAAATCCCAGTCGACACGGTCGTAGGCCTTGGATAGATCTAATTTGTATGCACAATAAGATTGATCCTGACGTACCGACTGGATGTGATGAATGCATTCGAAAGCAATTATAGTGTTGTCAGTGATCAAGCGCCCTGGGATGAAGGCACTTTGGTTCTCTGAGATTAATTCTGACAACAACGGACATAGTCTGTTCACCATGCACTTAGAAACCACTTTGTAAGTTACATTGCGTAGACTAATAGGACGAAAGTCCTTTAGATCCATAGGCATAGGGGCTTTTGGAATCAATACGATTGTCGTGTCATTAACACCCGCAGGCATGTGTCCAGTTACAAAAAAAATTAGCACGGCCGTCATGACCTCCTCCTTCAGAACCAGCCAATTGCGCTGAAAGAAACGCACGGGGAACCCATCCGGGCCAGGAGCCTTGATGGGACCAATCTGAAACAATGCATCAGCCACTTCCTTCTCAGAGAATGGTGCATCAAGAGTGTCATTCATTTGTTGTGTCACCTTTGACTCGATGCAATTCAGCATCTCATCTGACGACAAAGTCGGGTCCTTTGTGAATAGCTCCTGGAAATAAGACTGTGCCATGCGCTCCATATCTCCAAGAGCCTCGCTCCATGTTCCATCCGCTTTCTTAAGCCTGCGTATGTAATTCTTCTTAGCACGCCATACTGACTTCCTATGAAAATATTGAGTATTTCGGTCCCCCTCCTTTAGAAAGCAAATACGCGATCTCTGAAGCCACAACATTTCTTCACGATAGAGTAGTTCGTCTAGAACACGCATCTTCTTTAGAAAGCAAATACACGATCTCTGAAGCCACAACATTTCTTCACGATAGAGTAGTTCGTCTAGAACACGCATCTTCTCTCGGATCAGCATTCTATCCTCATTCTGTAGCTGCAAGTCCTCCAATTCTGCCGTGAGATTTTCAATCTATTGGGTGACATGGCTGAAGTGGAGCTTGCTCCAATCACGTAGCTCTTTCATCATATGTTGCAGATTCCTCTTTGACCAAGCATTGGCAATGATACCCGGGAGGGCCGCATGGCGCTCCCACATTATCTCGTACCTTGCACATCTTGTCTGTTTTCTCTTTGGTTCATTCATCTCTACCTCAATGAGTATAGGCAAATGGTCTGAAACCGGCGAGATTAGGTGTCTCACACGAGCTTTAGGAAACAAATCTCACCATGGCTCATCAACACATGCTCTATCCAGCCTTACTTGAACACTCCGTGCCCCAAGTTGGTTATTGTACTAAAGGGGTCCGACAGGGGGATCCTTTCTCCCCTTTCTTATTCAACTTGGCGGCTGAGTGCCTCACTAAGATGGTGTTGGCTGCTCAGAAAAATAATCGGTTTCAAGGCTTGGCTTCCGATCTCATTGATGGGGGCGTGGGCATTCTGCAGTATGCCGACGATACGGTCCTATGCATTTCTCATGATGTGGAAAAAGCCAAAAATGTTAAGTTACTCCTCTACCTGTTTGAACTCATGCCAGGCCTGAAAATCAACTTTGATAAAAGCGAGGTGTTTACGATCGGAGGGGACAACAACATTGATCAGCTGTATGCTGAGATGTTTGGTTGTCAAGTTGGCAAGCTCCCTATGAAGTATTTGGGGGTCCCAGTAACCTACTCCTCGCTCAAAATGGTAGATTGGGATTTCTTGGATGCTAAGCTGATTAAAAGGCTAGCGTCGTGGATGGGTTATGCTGGTTCCTCTGGGGCTAGAGCGATCTTGGTAAACACTAGTTTGGATGGTATTCCCTCATACTTTATGACCATGTTCCTCCTCAATAAAACTGTTATTGAAAAAATGAATGTTCATCGTCGCCGGTTCTTTTGGAGGAAGGGGAGGAAAAACGGGCTTATCATATGGTCAGGTGGGATAGGGTCTGTCGCTCTAGGAATATTGGAGGTCTGGGTATTAAGGATCTCCATAAGCAAAATATCAGTCTCCTTGTGAAGTGGTGGTGGAAACTTGAATCTGGGGATGGCCTATGGCAACGTATTGTCCGTGCTCGATACTTCAAAAGGAAAACGGTTGCCAATGTGCAAGCTCGTTTTTCTGATTCACCCTGTTGGAAAGCACTTATGAAAGTCAAAGATGTTTATATGGCTGGGAGAGAAATTAAGACGAATAGGGGTGACCTGACTAGGGTTTGGCATGACCCCTGGCTATATGAAACACCTTTAAAATGTCAGTTTCCTGTTCTGTTTGATGTCTGCTCTGAACAAGATTGTACTGTTGCATCTTTTGCTACTAACAACTTTATAATGCATTTCAGACGCACTCTCTTTAGTGATTTGGCCGAGCAGTGGTCTAATATTATGGAGAGAGCTAGAAATTTCCCGTTTAATAACCTTCCGGATGCTGTAGGCTGGAAGTTTACTCCTAAGAAAATCTTTACCACCAAATCAGTATATGAGTGGCTGGAGAAAGACCTGGTCGGACCTAACTATAAGTGGGTTTGGAAAGCAGAGATTCTCCTGAAGATTAAAATCTTCATCTGGCAATTGTTTCAAAATGCTGTCCTTACTAGAGAAAATATGCGTAAAAGAAACTGGCCTGGTAATCCTTCTTATTCGTTTTGTCATGACGTTGAAACTGCTGGACACCTATTTTTTGGTTGTGCTTTTGCTCGTTCGGTGTGGGGAACTTTTGGCTTGGCCTTGGGGGCATCAAGTTGCCCCAAATCTCTTTGGCAAAGTTGGGTGTGGCTGTATAAATTCCTCCCTGGTGGGAGGAAGTATTACATGGAATTCATAGTTGTTGTTTGTTGGGGGATCTGGTGTACTCGCAACATGATCAAGAAACGTGTTGTTCGTACACCCCTAGAGACTGTTTTCACTGCGTGCTCTTTCATGATGGTCAGGTCTGATGAAAGGAGATGACAAGGAGAAATTCCAAGCTGGGGTGCAGAAGATGGTTCGAGTGGCGACATCTATTGCTGATTGATCTACTTCACGTGGCAGACTCGCGCTGGAGCAGGGGAGCTGAAAAAGTTTGAGTTGGAAGTGTGTGCTAGCTGTTTGGTCTATTAGATACTCACTGGGGCTTGATGCCCTCTGAGGTTAAATTGTCTCCTGGTGGGTGGTGTCAGTAGCTGCCTTATTTTGGTCCGTCTCTTGGATACTATTTTGGTGCTTAATGGTTAGTGTCAGCAGGTTTTCGCCCCATGGTGGGTACTTTGTTTTAGAAGTGCTCACAGTGGGTTTCCTGCTGGTGCTCCAACTCGCTATCCCCTTTCTGCCTCCTGTTGTGTTAACTCTAGTAGCCATTTAGTGTGGTTTTAGTACAGTATACTCAGACTGCCACCGTTGTATTTCCGTTAAGCAAATGGAAAGGGATGTACGCCCGGTTGGAAAAAAAAGTTGGTTGTTGTTGTATGTGAATGGAATGCCAGAGAAGCCCAAATCCTTGAGCTCGCATACCTCTAGGCAATCCCGAAAAGCTTCCATCTGCGATGAACCCCGTTGAGTACATGACATATGCTCATGTTGCCACATACACTCATTAAAATCCCCACAGACTAACCACGGATCATTTGACACGCTTCTCAACCTGGTTAAGTGTTCCCACATGTATTTCCGGTTCTCTACTCTTGGTCCTACTTGTATACGAAAAGTAGTTTCCATGACAAGTATATGAGAAACAGTATTCCAATTTGAGAAGTCTTCCTGTTTTTCTTCTCCGACTAATTGTAAGTCTGTGTCAACTATTATTTTTCTTATTATATATCTCAACTTTCGGCCTTTCAAATACTAGTGGATTTTTTTCCCAAAAAACCTAGAGCACATGTGTTTTGGTAATAAAGATATATGAGTGCATGCAGTGATATAAGAGCAACTTCAATGGGGCGACCCATTTCGTCCGCCCGCGTCTGTTTGGGTCGGCGTGGACAATAGTGAAGGCCCAACGCGCCGACCCAAACTCAAATCGTGTCCGCCTGGCGTTCGCGCCGACCCATTTCCGGCCCAAAATTGCGCCAAGGCATGCGTCGGCACGGACGCGCCGCGCGTCTCCTCGCCGTCCGTCGCGTCCCCATCTGGCGGCCACCCAACCGCCACCGGTCGTCTTATTTATGACGACCACCAACAGCGGGCCCACGCGTCAGCCAGTGGTAGCGTCCTTTTTAACCACGCGCGTGGCGGGGTCGGCCTCATCCATTTCTCCCGTCCACATCTGGCCCCCACCACTCCCTTTGCTTCCTCGCCGGCGACCGCAAACCCTAGCGCGCCCATGGGCCTCGTTGGCAGCAGCAATGGAAAGGGCAAGGGCAAGGGCACCCCTGGCGCCTCGTCCTCCGGTGGTCCCCTTCCCCCTCCCCCTCCGGCGGCGCCGCATTTCTGCCCTGGTCGCCGGCGCCTGCACATCCGGATGCACCAAGCGCGGTGGCACTGGGAGTACAAGCGGCCACTGCCGTACCGCGATGTCACGCTGCTGCACCATTGACATCTGGATCCGCAGCGGATCCCGGTGTCGGCGGTTTCGCGTAGACAGCGGGCGCACGACGACGAGGTGCGTAGGCGCCGCGCGCAGCTCACACCGGAGCAGCGTCGGCTGCCAGAGTACGCCGTCGACTCCCCCAATTGGGAGGCGTGGTTCTCCCTCGAACACGAGGAGCAACGACGCTCTGGCGTCGACGCCGTCCCGCCGCCGTTCCCACCGCCGCCCCCGTAGGTAGACCCGGAGGACATGGAGGCGGAGGCGGAGTACCAGGCCGCCCTCGAGGAGGCCCTGCAACACGCGCTGGAGGCTAGCCGCCTCGAGGAGGACGCGCACTGGGATGGGCTGGAGCAAGCCCTTGCCCTGTCGGTGGCGGGGGACTCCGTCCACACCCCGCTCTTCATGCCGCCACCGTCGCCGTCCGTCCAGCCCAAGCCGGAGCCGGAGCCGACGTGTAAGCGCTCCCTGCCTCCACCCACTTGGCTGGAGGAGGCCTACTCGTGGACGGGCCAGTACCGCGAGTTGGCGAGCGCGCCTCCCGTCCACTTCGCCGCGGCGCCGGAGCAGGAGGAGGCCCACCTCGAGCGCTGGAAGGAGCACTGGCTCCGCCAGGAGCAGGCCGACGGTGAGGAGCAGATGCGCTACGAGGTCATGCTCCAACGTGACGCGGAGGCGCTCCGACTCGAGGAGGAGCACGTGCGGCTGGCTGCAGTGCCGCCACCCCAGCAGACGCCGGAGGAGGCTGCCTTGGCAGCGTACTAGGCGGCGTTCGGGTGGGTTGTCCCTGCTCCGGTCTTCATCGACCTCATCGACGACGGCGGCATCGACGGCAATGGCAAGGGCAAGGCCGACGACGTCTAGGGCAGCGTGTGGGGCGGCAGCAGGCGGGCACAGACTTTTATTTAATATTTTATTTGATTTAGGTGGACTTTGGCCGGCGTTTGACCGGCCACTTTATGTTAATTATGTTTATTTCGTGCAACTTGTTTTTTTTCACGCCGGCACATTTGGATCGGTCTCCCCGTTGGGCGGTTAGCCGGCCCATTTTAAAATGCGGACGCGCACGTCCGCCTGGCCGACTCAAACAAACAAAAGACAGACAAAGCACATGTCCGTTTGGGTCGTCCTGTTGAAGTTGCTCTAAGAACTGCTAAAATAGCCGAGTTGAAGATCCCCGGTTTATAGTCCAACTGGGTAGTTTCGTGCTAACTAGATCTACAGATCCCCGGTTCGAACCCCCGAAAGCGCGAGACCTCCTCGTCAGCGAGCACCCGATCCCGTTGTTGGCGCTTACACACACGAGCAATTGGGCCGGCCCTCGCTCGGAAAAGAAAAGACAGCTCTTGATTGCGCACAGGTACGTTCGCTCTCGATCAAACTCCCTCCAAAAAGTTTTTTTTGCGAAATCCCTATAAAAAGTATATCAATTTTGAAGAAAATCAAAAAAATGAAAAATGTTTTTTTAATTTTGAAAGAAAAGATCATCGATCTGAAAAGATTTCATCGATTTTGAAAAAAAGTTCATCGATTTTGAAAAAGTTCGTCGAGTTTGATAAAAATTTTGTCGAGTTTGAAAAAAGTTCATCGAGTTCGGAAAAAAGTTCATCATTTTTTTTAAAAAGTTCATCAAATTTGAAAAAAGTTCATCAATTTTGAGAAAAGTTAATCGAATTGGAAAAAAAAGTTCACTGGTGTTGCAAAAATTTGGTCGCCTTTGAAAAAGTTCACGTAGTTTAAGAGAGAGAGAAAATATAGAAAAAAAAGAAAAAGGAAAAGGAAAGGAGACAGGGAAAACAACTGCCTTGTTGGCATTTTGTAATGAGAAGAAAGAGAACAGTAATAGCACATGTGGTCATCTAGTGCAACTGGTTTGTGCGGTCGCTACCCGAACGAACGAGCGGGGTTCGAGACGCGGGGGACGCTCATTTTGTGGGGTTTTGTAAGAAAAGGAAAGCAGGATGGGCCGACCCGCTATAAAACCAACGTGTACAGGGGGTGTGCGCCCTGTACCAAATGGCATGTATTTGGCGTTTAAGGCGCTGAATAGGAATTGGCCGAAAGCTCGCTTTAGATTAAATGGGAAAAAAGACTGGCCGGCCCAGCACTGGGTGTGCGCCCGTTTCTTAGAATTGAAGAAGCAGGCGCCGTTTAGGTTTTGCCGCGCATAGAGATGAAGGGATCCAATCGACGCGTATGATTCGGGCGAAGCCTCATCTGATCTAAGGGAAACTGCTCCGCTGACTTGAAAGTTGCAATGATACTTCAGATTATGCACCCATTCATGGCGGGTGATGTGCGGATCCTTTCCGGTGCCGAGGGGTACAGGTACATCTATATATTCTTCCTTCCCTATCACTCTTCGCTCACCCTTTCCACTCGACCGACAGCACATCTTTCAGCAAGATGCCGGGTAGGTTTCCCTAAATATCTTTCAGTTCATGTATGATTCAATGTTGCACCAACCAAATACACGCATGTACATGTATATATGCTTCCTCCCCTGCAGCACAATATCCATCAGCACTTTGCTTCACTAGGTTCCTATATATTTCTTTCCTATTCATGTATGATTCCTTCTTTCACCAAACAATTACATTGTCCCCATATCCTCTCAATCCTAAATTCGTACAGGTGTTGTTCATACCGGCCATGGTCAATTCATTTGGGCAGATCATGGAGAAATGTACTTGTTTCTGTTACTTTGAAAATTCTTTTGCTCACAATACCAAATGGTTTGTGGATAAGTAATTACTTCAATTGTACTGCCAGATCTTATCCATCCATGTTTTTAGACCACTGATTGTTTAAATTATATGTTTCTGTGTTTTCATATCATGGTGCTAATTTCTGTTGTATTACAATTCCGCGTAAGTTTTCAGACAATTTATTTGGAGAAGGCTACAAGAGAATTCATACTATTTTGATTTACAGGGGAAATTGATAATGGGTTGTTCATAATCAGACGAAGCTGGCACCATTGATGCATCAATTCATAAGAAATCTCTTTAAAATGGAATCCTTTGCAAAGGTTTGTTGGCTGGGTATATCACGGTTCTCAAGTAGCTGAGGTTATATGTTACTTGTGAAAAAAATGAGTTGCTACCATTGTTGAACTACTCTACTACCATGTCAAGAAATTGGTCTAACTGTTGAAGACATTGTCCATTGTACGTGCCTACTCTTCATACATCTCGCACTCTGTCGTCTCATTGTAACGCAGAAAAACCGCTGATAAAAGATCTTGCTTTGCAATTATTTTAGACACATTCATTTGATCCTCCAACTAATATTTAGATTTTTATTTGTACCTTTACTTCCAAGAAATTACCAGTGTTGAGCTATCTGTTTCAAGCTTACCAGTGATCGCAGACAGAGATTAAGATGTTGTTGAGGATCTGAAAACGTATGGACCAGTAGATCGCAGGAAGAGATTGAGATGTTGTTGAGGATCTGAAAACGTATGGACCAGTAGATCTTAAATTGCAAGTGTGACTATAAAAATAAGAAAACAAGACAACTAAGGCCGCTACCAGGCTAAGGGTAGTGCGGATTATTTAGTAATGAAGATGCACACATTCTGGTTTAGTAGAGACTAGAGGTGTCGAGTGTGGTGTTTGCAAGATCTCCAGCCTACGTGTTGAGAGTTACATCGCACGATCTTAATGCTACCTCTTAATCTTGACTATTATACACCTATTTTCTTAGCTGCTTTTGGAAATTGCATACATTTCATCTTATACTTACAATGATCAATTATTTAGACAAATTTGTCATACTATATGTTCTGTCGTGCATTTTCATGCATAGAACAAGAGTCATATTATCCTTCAACTATTTGCTACTATAAAAGATTAAGTTGCATGCATATGGCAAGAAGTATAATAGCACTATATTTCAGAGAATAAATTCAATGCAGGAGTCGAGATGTCTCACTACTGGAGTCGCGGCCTATGCCTACGGCCCAGGGCCGTCGGCATAGGTTCTTTGCCGTCGACATAGATCTATGCCTACGGCTGCCGTCGGCATAGTCCCGTCGGCGTAGATCACGTCAGCGTAGTCTTGTCAGACCGTCGGCGTAGTCTTGTCAGACTTGTGCTTTATCAACCGCAGGCTGGATCCTTCTCGCAGCACCTCCACACCAGTGAGCACATCGGCCATGCCGACCTGGTTGCTCTCGAATCCGATCTCTTCATACATATTGAATCTTCGGTGGATGCAGAACCTGCCGTCCCCGAGGTATGCAAGGCTGCTAATCGATGGGTACCATTGAGGCGGCGGGTCGAGGTCCACCCACATTTGCCACAGCACCGGGGCCGGGGCTGATCCGTCCATCCTGAAGGCGCCGGAGACGCCCAGGGCATAGAATCGGTGGGGTGGTTATTCTCGATGCCGAACACGAGGCCATTGCCAAGCTCTGGAACATGCAAGGCTCGGGACAAGGAGGGGAGCCTCCAGTCGCCGGCCTTGGTCCACCTGCCGGTGCCGGTATCGAAGCAGTAGGTGACGCCGGAGTCGGACCACAAACTGCTGCTAAATGAAACGCAGACGGTGCTACTGTTGCTGCTACTGCTGGTGTTCTTGTTGGCGTGGAGCAAGGCGTAGCTTCTGACAGACATGGAGCCTGCGCCTCTTCCCTTGTCAACGAGGACAGGAGGCGGAGCCGCGGAGGAAGCCGACGCTAGTGCCTTACGTACGTACGGCTCCTAATCCATGACTCGTAGTCGGGGTACGGCGTCAGGTAGGGGTCGCGGGGCCGCCGATCGGGGTCGCCATAGACTAGAGCCTCGAAGCTGCCGCCGTCAGAGTCCATGACGTATAGCGCATCGGGATGGTCCTGGTTCTGCTCGGCGGCATGGGTGACGCAGAAAGAGACGGGGTCAAACGCTCTCTGGAGAGAGGAATGGGAATGGGGATCGAGAGAGGCGATTTCCCATCTACCAGCAGTAATGGCGCCGCGGCCGCCATTAATGCCACTGCAATCTTATCTCCCCCCGTTTCCCAACCCCCACCACCACACCTTCGAGCGAGTTGCAGCCCCCCACACCCCACGGCCAGATCCGGTGAACGCGATGGCGGGAGGTGCGTGACGTGGGGCGCGGGCGCGGCGTCTGCGACCAGCGCATCAGGTGGCGGCGCCGCCTCAGCCCCCGCCGCCGGTGGCGGCGCTCCCGGAGATCGATGCGTCATCGCCGGAAGCGATTGCGGAGATGCGGCGGGTGGTGGAGGAGAGGTTCCCGATCCGCTCCAAGTGGCCCGAGATCTTTATGGAGATCCTGCGTCGTGCGACATTCGAAGAGCAAGCTCGCTTTGCGGGCGACGACGGAGGGATGGGCTACGAGTTCATCTTCTGGGCCATTCAGGAGGCGGAGTCGGCGGACCCAAGACAGGCGGCGAGATGGGCGCGTTTCAAGTCAAGCTCTCCGTCAAGGCTCAACATCCGACCCCCGCCGGTGCTACAGATCTCTCGCATTCCACCGGATGCGCTGCCATAGGGGGCCGTGCTCCCCAGGGCTCCTTGAAGCTTCAGCAACCCGGCGCATGGGCCTTGCAGGGTGTCCCCGCTCTGTAAACAGGCCACAGGAGGATCAGGGGTTCCACCCTGGAGCCTCCACCATGGCCGGGTGACCGCGGGGAGAAACCTCATTCTAAGGTACAAAAAAGTTGATCTAGTTCATGTTCTGATGTTGTTAGCATTAGATCTAAACTTCACTCAATTGGGGATTCCCATATTTTCCTGGATGGGGGATTTAGTAGAACTTGTGGGTTTGATGCGATTGAAAGGGTTGTCCCTTCGATTAGCCAGTGTGAGGCTTCACCTACCCCATGAGCGCCGCGATTCTTACCTGATGCGCTGATTCCGGTGACATGTTCTAATTCTGATGAACTCGCTTGTGCGGGGAAAGCGGGACTGCGTTCAAACCAACCAATCGCCACGTTTGGGCCGAAACCCACCCCATTGTCGTTGATCAGGGGATGTGTGGATGAGAAGAAAGAGGGTTCTCGTAAGATGTTTTCGGTTTCGGCAAACGGGTTTGGAGAGGAGGTGGCGAATCTTTTTGGTCACCTCTGGGTGATCCCTTCCCCAACCCGTAGCCGCCGCCTACGTAAGCCTAGGCAGCTACCTCCAAACCCTAAATACGCCATCCCCAAATTGTTTTGGGTGAGGAAAGATCTATTCCAATCAAGAAAATTTTCGGTCCAAGATTGCTTCCCAATTCCGTCTGTTGGTCCATTTGATCCTACCCCTACCATCTTCAAAATCTCCACCGAGGACCCTAGGTTTCCTAGATTGTTCGCTGAAGCTGTTAAGAAAGGGATGGAGAATCATGGTCAGATGCCACAGAGAAATCGCCGGCAACCATCGTGGGAGAAGCCCAATCCCTAGGAGGGAAAATCTGTTCCCGCTGCTGTGAGCGATGCTGGGAAACCAGGCCAGCAGGGGGCGACCAAGTCGAATCAGGTGAACCAAGCCCAAGTTGTCCCTCCGGTTACCACTGCCCCACCACCTCTTCCACTGCCACCAGTGGTACAGCCTCTAGATCCTAAATACAAAGATATGATCTGCTTCAATTGTAGTTGGCCGGGCCACTATGCGGGGAATTGTGTGGAGCCAAAAAAGTGTTTTATCTGTGCTGGGAATCATAATGTTAACAACTGTGCTGCTTGGGCAAAACCACAGCCTGCTGCCACTTATTTTGGTAGTGCTGCTTCTGGACTGGGGTTTTATCACATTGAAGTTCTTGTGGCAGCCGAGTCTAGTTGGCTAAATTACAAAAACTGTGTTGTTCTTAAGGTGGTCACAGGAGAGGTTTCTGCCTCTGAGCTGCTAATACAACTGAATGGAATTTTCTGTAAGAACAAGGAGTGGCCATGGAAAATCAGAGAGTTGGAAAGCAAGAAGTTCTTATTAAGGTTCCCACCTTGGAAGAATGTGGATGACTTAATTGAATTCCCTCCTATTGAGCTGCCTATTGCTGGAGTATCTGTTAAGATCTATGAATGGGAAGGTATGATGGATGAGTTTGGGGCACTTACTGAAGTCTGGGTGCAGATTGATGGTATTCCACCCAAGTGGTGTGCATGGAAAGTATTTGCCCAGATTACTGCTTGCTTTGGTATCCTTGTGGATGTGGAATGGAATGGTATTTTCAAGAGCTTTTATGAAAAAATCGAGTCAAAGTTGCCTGTAGAGACCCAAGGAAAATTCCCTTTGAGAGATTGGTGGAGATGAAAAAGAAACTTTACCTGCTGTTTTTTACAGTAGAAGGGTTTGAGCAGATTGATGAGGACAATGATGGAGGTGATGATAATCCAGATCTGGACAATCTTGAAGGAAATGAGGAAAATAACAATAAAGATGCTGAAGATAAATAGGACATGTAAGAAGATGATGAGGAGGCAATTGATGAGTTGGAAAAGGCCAATTTCCCTACCAAGACTGATAACCCAACTAGCTCGAACAAAACCATATCTCAGGTGACGTCTTCTGCAGTGGAAGTACATCCAACTAACACAATTAATGCAATGCAAGTATTGATCTTTGATGACTTCAAAAACCTGACACCAGTGAAAGTTAATGGAGATGAAATTGAACCAAGTTCGACGTTTGAAAAAACTGATGCTCTGTCAGTCCATTTGGACTATTGTTCCGAATAGCTTAGCAAGTTTGAGATGGAGGAATCTGATGTGGAGGAGGATAACATTAATATGGATATGGAATGTTTACCTGAAGATCTGACTTTGGCAATGAATTCAGTTAAAAGGTCACTACTGGATTCTGTGGAAAGAGCAGACATTGTGGTGAAGAAGAAAATCAACATAAAAAATTCACCTACCTGGGGCCCAGTGCTTGCTGATAAACCAAGGACCAGAACTCATGGAAATATTAAGATTATGGACAAAGTAGCTGCTTACATGATGAAGACGAATATGGAAATACCAGCCACATTTAAAGGTAAATCGTTTGCAACCCTCGATCCTAATGAACTTGCTTCTCATACTTCCATAGTCGATTTATGCATTGGTAGCAATGAGGAAGAACGAAAGAATATTATTCTTGACCTTATTAACAATGAAAAACTTAGATGCTTGCAATTTGCTGATGAAAATCCAGAGATTGTTCTCCCTGATAGTTTAGAGTTGGTAGAAGTGAATGACTTTAACCTTGTTTTTGGGCAGAAGTATACACCAGATACTGAACCAATAGGCACTGCTGGTTCAGTTGTGGAATGTCCGGCCCTAAATACCAAGGAAAATCCTAGTGGCTTATCCCACCCTTTTAAATTTAAATGATAGGAGTTTTCTGGAACATTCGTGGTTTAGGTCAACCTGGTAAACTTCAGTGCCTGGGAGATTTTATTTGTAGTAATCAGATAGATTTCTTGTGTTTCTCTGAAACCAAGAGAGAGACCATTGATGCTCATATCCTCAATAGTATTTCTGGTAGAATGGCTTTTGACTGGCATTATCTCCCTACTATTAACCCAGCTAGTGGGATCCTTGTGGGTCTCAAAAGTGATCTGTTCGAAGTGATTGGGTTTGTTAATAAGAAATTTTGCATTGTTGCAACTTTGGAAAATAAATCAAATGGTTTTGTTTGGCATCTTGTTGCTATGTATGGTACTTCTTATAATGATCTTAAGCTCGAATTCTTTGCTGAATTACATGAGGTCATGGATGGGCTCACTTATCCAGTTTTGCGGGCG
>NC_041390.1:631839310-631864590 GCF_002162155.2 Triticum dicoccoides | reverse complement strand
TTAATCTTGTTAGGTCCACGGCTGACAAGAACAATGGTATTATTAATGACCAGTTTACATACCTCTTTAATGACTGGATTAATAAATGGTGTCTTATGGAAATCAACATTGCTAATAGGAAATTTACTTGGACTAATAATCAAGATAATCCAATTTTTGCAACCATAGATAGGATTTTTGTTTCTCTGAATTGGGATGCCCACTTCCCTTTGTCAATGGTCACTACGCTCCCTCGGGTGGGGAGTGATCATACACCATTGCTTTTGGACACAGAGGCTCGGAGGGTTACCTGATACGTCTCCAACGTATCTACTTTTCCAAATGCTTTTGCCCGTGTTTTGGACTCTAACTTGTATGATTTGAATGGAACTAACCCGGACTGACGATGTTTTTAGCAGAATTGCCATGATGTTGTTTTATGTGCAGAAAACAAAAGTTCTCGGAATGACCTGAAACTCCACGGGATATCTTACAATAAATAATAAAAACTCCTCGCAAAAGATGAAGACCAGGGGGCCCACACCCTTCTCACGAGGTTGGGGGGCGCGCCCCCCTACCTCGTGGGTCGCCTGGAGACCCCCGACTCCAACTCCAACTCTATATAACTGCTTTCGGGGAGAAAAAATCAAGGAGAAGAAATCATCGCGTTTTACGATACGGAGCCGCCGCCAAGCCCTAAAACCTCTCGGGAGGGCTGATCTGGAGTCCGTTCGGGGCTCCGGAGAGGGGGATTCGTCGCTGTCGTCATCATCAACCATCCTCCATCACCAATTTCATGATGCTCACCACCGTGCGTGAGTAATTCCATCGTAGGCTTGTTGGACGGTGATGGGTTGGATGAGATTCACCATGTAATCGAGTTAGTTTTGTTACGGTTTGATCCCTAGTATCCACTATGTTCTGAGATTGATGTTGCTATGACTTTGCTATGCTTAATGCTTGTCACTAGGGCCCGAGTGCCATGATTTCAGATCTGAACCTATTATGTTTTCATCAATATATGAGAGTTCTAGATCCTATCTTGCAAGTCTATAGTCACCTATTATGTGTTATGATTCGTTAACCCCGAAGTGACAATAATCGGGATACTTACCGGTGATGACCGTAGTTTGAGGAGTTCATGTATTCACTATGTGCTAATGCTTTGTTCCGGTTCTCTATTAAAAGGAGGCCTTAATATCCCTTAGTTTCCATTAGGACCCCGCTGCCACGGGAGGGTAGGACAAAAGATGTCATGCAAGTTCTTTTCCATAAGCACGTATGACTATATTTGGAATACATGCCTACATTACATTGATGAATTGGAGCTAGTTCTGTGTCACCCTATGTTATGACTGTTACATGATGAACCGCATCCGGCATAATTATCCATCATTGATCTGATGCCTACGAGCTTTCCATATACTGGTTTATGCTTATTTACTTTCCCGTTGCTATTGTTACAATCACTACAAAACACCAAAAACATTACTTTGCTTTCATTACTCTTTTGTTACCGTTACCATCACTATCATATTACTTTGCTACTAAACACTTTGCTGCAGATACTAAGTTTCCAGGTGTGGTTGAATTGACAACTCAGCTGCTAATACTTGAGAATATTCTTTGGCTCCCCTTGTGTAGAATCAATAAATTTGGGTTGAATACTCTACCCTCGAAAGCTGTTGCGATCCCCTATACTTGTGGGTTATCAAGACTAATTTCTGGCGCCGTTGCCGGGGAGCATAGCTCTATTCTTTGAGTCACTTGGGATTTATATCTGCTGGACACTATAAAGAACTTGAGAGATCCAAAAACCAAGATCTATCCCTCAACTACGAGGGGAGGTAAGGAACTGCCATCTAGCTCTGCACTTGAGCCACCTTCTGTTATGAGTAAGCTTGCGACACCTACACCTGGTTCTGTTATTCGTTTTGATATGTCACATGTTATTGATGATGCTACTTTTGCTATGCATGATACTTGTGATGAAACTACCTCTATGCCTGATACTACTATGTCACTTAGTGATTTTCTAGAGGAACGACTTGCTAGGGCTAGAGAGATTGAAAATATTGAATCTGATTATGAAGATGAAAGTGATGATGAAGAATCACTTGTTATTCCCGAGGGTTATTTATTTGATCAAGATGCTTCTTTAGCTATTTTAGCCTGCAAAGATAGATATGAACTCAAAAGGTTATTAGCTAAATGTAATAAGCAATCTCCAAATGCTAGGATAAGACCTGACCCTGCTTTTGCTACTTCACCTATCTGTGTTGCTGATAAGGATTATGAATTCTCTGTTGATCCTGATATAATTACTTTGGTTGAATCTGATCCTTTTCATGGCTATGAATCTGAAACTGTTGTAGCACATCTTACTAAATTTAATGATATAGCCACCCTGTTCACTAATGATGAAAGATCTCGCTACTTTTATATCCTTAAAATATTTCCGTTCTTATTAAAGGGTGATGCTAAGATATGGTTTAATTCTCTTGATCCTGGTTGTGTGCGTAGTCCCCAGGATATGATCTATTACTTCTCTGCTAAATATTTTCCTGCTCATAAGAAACAAGCTGCTTTAAAGGAAATATACAACTTTGTGCAAATTAAAGAAGAGAGTCTCCCACAAGCTTGGGGGAGGCTTCTCAAGTTACTTAATGCATGCTTTGCCTGATCATCCTCTTAAGAAAAATGAAATACTTGATATCTCTTATAATGGACTAATCGATGCTTCCAGAGATTACCTGGATAGTTGTGCTGGTTCTCTTTTCAGGGAAAGAACACCGGATGAAGCTGAAATCTTATTGAATAATATGTTGACAAATGAAAATAATTGTGCACCTCATGAGCCAGCTCCTGCTCCAATTAATGATCCTATTCCTAAACCAACTCCGAAGAAGAGAGGTGTTCTATTTCTCAGTCCAGAAGATATGCAAGAGGCAAAGAAATCTATGAAAGAAAAAGGTATTAAAGCTGAAGATGTTAAGAATTTACCTCCTATTGAAGAAATACATGGTCTCAATTTACCGCCTGATGAAGAAATATATGATCTTAATCCTTTATTTATTGAAGAACCTCCAGACCTCGATAACCCGACACAGGTAGTAAAGGTAAATTCTCTCTATAGATATGATAAAGCTGAAATCCCTCCTACTAAAATTGCTAGTCAATGCTTGGATGAGTTTGATAATTTTATGTTTAAGCAAGAAGACTTCAATGCTTATTTTGGTAGACAATTAAAACAAGATGCTGATATGATTAAATATTTAGGTGATTATATGGCTAATATTAGAGGTGAACTTAAACTTGTTAGCAAACATGCTTCTATGGTTACCACTCAAGTAGAACAAGTACTTAAAGCTCAAAAGAATTGCTCAATGAGATGAATAGTAAGAAAAATGATTATGCTGTTAAAGTGGCTACTAGAACTGGTAGAATGACTCAGTAACCTTTTTATCCTGAAGGCCACCCTAAGAGAATTGAGCAAGATTCTCAGAGAAATAAAATTGATGCACCTAGTTCTTCAAAAAGGAAGAAAAAGGAAAATGATAGAACTGTGCAAACTTCTAGTGAACCTATTGCTGAACCACCTGATACTCCAAATAATATTTCTATTTCTGATGCTAAAACTCAATCTGGTAATGAACATGAACCTAATGAAAATGTTAATGATGATGTTCATAATAATGCTCAACCTAGTAATGATAATGATGTAGAAATTGAACCTGCTGTTGATCTTGATAACCCACAATCAAAGAATCAATGTTATGATAAGAAAGACTTTGTTGCTGGGAAACATGGTAAAGAAAGAGAGCCTTGGGTTCAGAAACCCATGCCTTTTCCTCTCAAACCATCCAAGAAAAAGGATGATGAGGATTTTGAGCGCTTTGCTGAAATGACTAGACCTATCTTTTTGCGTATGCGATTAACTGATATACTTAAAACAAATCCTTATGCTAAGTACATAAAAGATATTATTACAAATAAAATAAAGACACCAGAAGCTGAAATTTCCACCATGCTTGCTAATTATACTTTTAAGGGTGGAATACCAAAGAAACTTGGAGATCCAAGAGTACCTACTATACCATGCTCCATTAAAAGAAATTATGGTAAAACTGCTTTATGTGATCTTGGAGTCGGTGTTAGTGTTATGCCACTCACTTTATATCGTAGACTTGATTTGAATAAGTTGACACCTACTGAAATAACTTTGCAAGTGGCTGATAAATCAACTGCTATACCTCGGCATTTGTGAGGATGTGCATGTTGTAGTTGCAAACGTTACTATTTTAACAAACTTTGTTATTCTTGATATTCCCGAGGACGATAGTATGTCTATTATTCTTGGAAGACCTTTTCTTAATACTGCAGGGGCTGTTATTGATTGCAACAAAGGCAATGTCACTTTTCATGTTAATGGTAATGAGCATACGGTACACTTTCCGAGAAAACAACCTCAAGTTTATAGTATCCATTCTATCTGAGAAATTCCATCGATTATATTTGGAGGTTTTGAATTTCCTCTTCTTACTGTCAAGAAGAAATATGATATACTTATTATTGGGGATGTGCATATCCCTGTTGAGGTAACCTAGTGTTATTCGAAATTTCTCCGGTTTCATGTTAATCGGAATGGGTTTGTTAACAAGACTTGATCAACCTTGTTAGTGAATTCCTTTTGACGAGCATGAGATGGATGAAACTAGAAGCACAATCCTTTGTACCCTTTCTATACTTTCTGTTATTTAGTTGAAATAAAGTAAAAATACATAATTTTTTGTCTGTTATGTGATTATCCATGCAATATAAAAATACCTCGAAAATAAAAGTTCTCCAAATGCCCTGAAAATTAAATATGATTTTTTATAGAATATTTGAGGATTGATGGAACAAAGAACACACCAGGGGGGGCCAACCACCTTGCCACGAGGGTGGAGGGCGCGCCCATCCCCTAGGGCGCGCCCCCTGCCTCGTGGGCCCACGGTGGCCCTCCTCCACTTATTATTTCAGCCACACACTTCATCTTCCTCCCCCAAACACGAAAAACCAGCTCAAACCCGAGTCCAAGCTCGTTTTGCTGCCATTTTCGATCTCCTTGCTCAAAGCACCTCTCACAAAACTGAAGGAAATATGCCCTAGAGACAATAATAAAGTTATTATTTATTTCCTTATTTCATGATAAATGTTTATTATTCATGCTAGAATTGTATTAGCCGAAAACATAATACATGTGTGAATACATAGACAAACAAAGTGTCACTAGTATGCCTCTACTTGACTAGCTCGTTAATCAAAGATGGTTATGTTTCCTAACCATAGACAAAGAGTTGTTATTTGATTAACGGGATCACATCATTAGGAGAATGATGTGATTGACTTGACCCATTCCGTTAGCTTAGCACTCGATCGTTTAGTATGTTGCTATTGCTTTCTTCATGACTTATACATGTTCCTGTGACTATGAGATTATGCAACTCCCGTTTACCAGAGGAACACTTTGTGTGCTACCAAACGTCACAACGTAACTGGGTGATTATAAAGGAGCTCTACAGGTGTCTCCGAAGGTACATGTTGGGTTGGCGTATTTCGAGATTAGGATTTGTCACTCCGATTGTTGGAGAGGTATCTCTGGGCCCTCTCGGTAATGCACATCACATAAGCCTTGCAAGCATTGCAACTAATGAGTTAGTTGCGAGATGATGTATTACGGAATGAGTAAAGAGACTTGCCGGTAACGAGATTGAACTAGGTATTCAGATACCGATGATCAAATCTCGGGCAAGTAACATACCGATGACAAAGGGAACAACGTATGTTGTTATGCGGTCTGACCGATAAAGATCTTCGTAGAATATGTAGGAGCCCATATGAGCATCCAAGTTCCGCTATTGGTTATTGACCGGAGACGTGTCTCGGTCATGTCTACATTGTTCTCGAACCCGTAGGGTCCGCACGCTTAAGGTTTCGATGACAGTTATATTATGAGTTTATGAGTTTTGATGTACCGAAGGAGTTCGGAGTCCCGGATGAGATCGGGGACATGACGAGGAGTCTCGAAATGGTCGAGATGTAAAGATCGATATATTGGACGACTATATTCGGACGTCGGAAAGGTTCCGAGTGGTTCGGGTATTTTTCAAAGTACTCGGGAGTTACGGGAATACGGGAGAAGTATATGGGCCTTATTGGGCTTTAGGGGAGAGGGAGAGGCAGGCCGCGCGCCCCCCCAAGGCCTAGTCCGAATTGGACTAGGGGGAGGGGCTGCGCCCCCTCCTTCCTTCTCTTCCCTCTTCCCCTTCCTTGTCTCCTACTACTACTACATGGAAGGACTCCTAGTTGGACTAGGAAAAGGGGAATCCTACTCCCGGTGGGAGTAGGACTCCCCTAGGGCGCGCCATAAAGAGGGCCGGCCCTCCCCTCCTCCACTCCTTTATATACGGGGGCAGGGGGCACCCCATAGACACACAAGTTGATCTTCGTGATCGTTCTCTTAACCGTGTGCGGTGCCCCCCTCCACCATACTCCTCGATAATATTGTAGCGGTGCTTAGGCGAAGCCCTGCGACAGTAGAACATCAAAATCGTCACCATGCCGTCGTGCTGACGGAACTCTTCCCCGACACTTTGCTGGATCGGAGTCCGGGGATCGTCATCGAGCTGAACGTGTGCTAGAACTCGGAGGTGTTGTAGTTTCGGTGCTTGATCGGTCGGACCATGAAGACATACCACTACATCAACCGCGTTGTCATAACGCTTCCGCTTTCGGTCTACGAGGGTACGTAGGCAACACTCTCCCCTCTCGTTGCTATGCATCACCATGATCTTGCGTGTGCGTAGGATTTTTTTTGAAATTACTACGTTCCCCAACAAAAACTGCTTGGGGAGATTGTTCCTTGGTATGTGACTCCTCCATTGGTCCAATTAGTTTTTGTTCTAGTGCTTTATTCATTGCAAATTTGTGTTGCTTAGGTGACCCTGTTCTTGAGCTTGCATGTCAAATTTATATAGTCAAAAGTAGTTTTGATGCATGATATAGGCCCTAGGCACTTGTAGGAGTAGTTGCTATCAATATTATTGGGCGGCTACTACAAATCATCCGGATGATTTCCCACAAAAATCATCCGTCTAGCCAACCGTCCGATCAGCACAATGGTGGCCGTCAGATTGCACCAAGGCAGGGCAGCAGCGAGCATGTTACAGTTTCAATGCAGCACTGATGACACCCGGCAAAGCTCCACTGCAGCTCAACGCAGTACCGACCGCGTCCGGCGAAGTCCATTGCAGCGCCGATGAAGCTCCAACGCAGCGTCGACTGCGCCCGGCGAAGCTCCATTGCAGCACCGGCGAAGTTCCAATGAAGCATCGACGACGCCCGACGGAGCTCCATTGCAGCGTCGGTTATGCTTCCAGTGACCCGTTGTTGCTCCATTGCAACACCGACGGCCTCCCAACAGCTTCAAGACAACATCGCCGGAGTTGCAGCAGCAACGGCTCCGACGATGCTCAATTGTAGCACCGCCTGACGCCGGTGATGCTCCGTCGTAGCTTCGAGGGCCTCCATCGTTGCTCCATTGCATCCGGTGAGCCCCCTGCTTGGAGCATGCGCCACTGGCCTGAAGAAAACACAGAACACCGTTGGCTCCCCGTTGTAGTACCATCACGCGACTCCGGCGAGGCGGGCACGGGCACACCCATCTGCAAAATTGGCGCCTGAGGCCCTGCTAGCTGCGTCGGCAGTCGCTTTCTGCACTAGTGCACGCGTTGCCTTTGCAGCTACCGGTGGCTGCCCTTGCAGTAGTTGCGACGGCGAGGCGGCAGTCTGCTGGGAGCAGGTGGGTGGCGCTTCCATGGCCAGAGGAGAACGAGAGGGAGAGAGACGCGGGAAGGGAACGAGAAGATAGGGATGGATTTGGATGGCTCGCGACGCTCCAGAAGAGGATAAGGTGCAAGACGTGTTGGGCCACATGGACACGTGGCACTCGATGGACGTGGTTTACGTGTGGGTAAAATCAACCGGTTGATTCTAATCCTTTTCCCTATTATTGAGTTTGGTTTACTTTTATTTTGAAGTTACTAAATTTTTTAGAATTTTTCAGAGGAAGAAATATGTTTAGGTAAATGTTCCAAGGTGGTCCTTCAAGGAAGCAAGGACCCAGGCTTGCAATGTGTGGCACTGATGAAGAGCCACCAAGAGACGCTCCAGTGCATCCTTGTGAGTGGCCTTCTGAAAATTTTATGGATCGTGTAGGAATTAAAGAAGAATTTAACGCATATTTGCGTAATGCCGGTCTTGAGGACTTTGAGGCAGACAAATGCCCCCAGTATCATGAGCTCACAAGCTCTTTTGTGAGCAGGTTTGAGTATTCATCTTCGCGTAATTCTCCTTCAGTCATGTTTGATCTTTATGACAAATCTTATACCATGGACTTAGAGGATTTCACTTTTGCTTGCAAACTTCCACAATGGGGTAGTGTTAGGGATCCCCTAAATCTGAATTTAGAAACTTTCTTACTAGTATAACTGTAGGGGAATCTAGAGATATAACGCAAGCTACCATAGGGAGCATTCACTTTCCTACTATACATTATTTTGCTCTCTTCATAGGTAGGTGCATAAATGCTAAGGATGAAGCATTTCACATGTGTGTCCCTGACCTTAGCATTCTCAGGAGTGCTATGTCAGGAGACCAATTTTATCATATGGGAGCCATTGTAGCTCGTAGGTTGCATCATAATAGACATAATGGAGATTTCTTTGGAGGAATTTATGCAACCCGCTTAGCTAAATTTCTTGAGATAGACATTCGTGAAGGAGACATGGAGTTGCCTCCTGCTTATTTAGATTTTGATTCTATGGTTTCCCACCATTTTTTTGAGAGGAACGAATCACCTCTCCAGTACCGACTATTCTTTGACAGATGTCGTGCTGTCCATATTACTCTCCCTGCTCATGCTTTCTTTGATTATCAGGCAAGAGGAGGATATACTATTACCAGAGAGGAGGCAGATGAGTACGAGAGGAGAGCGGAGGCTGCTCGTCGCCACGCTTCAGCTCAGGAGGCGATAGCCGCTGCATCACAGTACGACCCCAACAACTATTATTATGGATATCCGCTAGGCCAGCCGTGGCCATAGACCAACTTAGGCCAAAAGCCTAAGCTTGGGGGAGTACGTATTTCTCACCGACATTACATTTATGTTCACACACATTCATTGCTAGATGTCGGTGCTCATACTTTTTCATTGTATCATCCATGCTAGTTTATTTTCTTTTATGCTTTCTTCTTGTGTGATTAATAAACCTTAAGAAAAACCAAAAAAATTAGTTGTAGCTTTTAATTAATTTACTTTCCATGCTTGTAGTAGTAATTAAAAATAAAACCCAAAAATATTTCATGTTCTTCTTTTGCTTGTTGGGAGCTTTCCCGTGTAAATAGTTTTATTTCTTTTCTTTTCTTTGGGGTCAGTAGGAGAAGACCATGATTAAATTGTTGAAGTGGCTCTTACTTGCATTATTGTTTATCTGACAAAAGAGCCCATATTGCCTTGTCTTCTCTTGTTTATTGAATGCTCGTAGATTCCAGCTTAGTCCAATGCACGTGCACTCTTATTATTATTCACATCGTTCGGTCGTGCAAGTGAGAGGCAATTATGATGATATATGATGGACTGACTGGGATGAGAAAAGCTGGTATGAACTCGACCTCTTTTATTTTTGTAAATATGATGAGTTCATCGTTCTTGATTCAGCTTGTTTTGAATAAACATGTTTGTAATGACAATTAGAGATCATACTTTATTGTGCCATGCTTGATTAGCTATGAGATATAATGATTTACATTGCGTGCCAACATGCTATTAAAATGGTTATGATGTGGTATAATAGGGTGGTATCCTCCTCTGAATGATTTAAGTGACTTGACTTGGCACATGTTCACGAATGTAGTTGAAACAAATCAACATAGCCTTCACGATATTTATGTTCATGGTGGATTATATCCTACTCATGCTTGCATCCAATGTTCATTAATTTTAATGCATGTACAAGGCTGTTGTCACTCTCTAGTTGGTCGCTTCCCAGTCTTTTGCTAGGCTTCACCTGTACTAAGCGGGAATACTGCTTGTGCATCCAAACTCCTTAAACCCCAAAGTTATTCCACATGAGTCCACTATACCTTTCTATATGCGGTATCTACCTGCCGTTCCAAATAAATTTGTATGTGTCAAACTCTAAACGTTCAAATATTCATCCTGTTTTGTATGCTCGAATGGCTCATGTATCAACTAGGGCTGTCTGTATCTTCCATGTTAGGCGGGTTATTCTCAAGAGGAGTGGACCCCGCTCCTCACTCACGAGATAAAGGGCTGGTCACCGGGATGACCAGTACCATGCTTTATGCAAACTAAATCAAAATAATTGCAACCAAAACTCCCCTTGGGACCTGATGTATGTTGGAGGCACTCGTTGTTTCGAGCAAGCCATGGATTGATGTTTGTTGGTGGAGGGGGAGTATAAACTTTACCATTCTATTTGGGAACCGCCTATAATGTGTGTAGCATGGAAGATATCGCCATCTCTTGGTTGTTATGTTGACAATAAAAGTATACCGCTCAAAATGTTATTCACCTCTATTTTAAAACCGAGCTCTGGCACCTCTACAAATCCCTGCTTCCCTCTGCGAAGGGTCTATCTATTTACTTTTATGTTGAGTCATCACCCTCTTAGTAAAAAGCACTAGCTGGAGAGCGCAGTTGTCATTTGCATTCATTACTGTTAATTTATATTGGGTGTGACTATGATTGGATCTCTTTTATCATGAATTACAATGTCTAGTCAGTCCTTGATCTTTAAAGGCGCTCTGCATTTATGTTTTGCGCTTTCAGAAAGGGCTAGCGAGATACCATCTTGTTATATCATATTATGATTGTTTTGAGAAAGTGTTGTCATCTGAGATTTATTATTATGGCTTGCTAGTTGATTATGCTATTGATATGGGTAATCATGGGACCTGAGAATTATTGCAAATGTGGTTAGTTATAATCTTTACTGAAAACTTGAATGCTAGCTTGACATATTTACAACAACAAGAGCAAACAGAGTTTGTAAAAGTTTTTCTTTATTTCTTTCAGTTTGTCAACTGAATTGCTTGAGCACAAGCAAGGGTTTAAGCTTGGGGGAGTTGATACGTCTCCAACATATCTACTTTTCCAAACACTTTTGCCCTTGTTTTGGACTCTAACTTGTATGATTTGAATGGAACTAACCCGGACTGACGCTGTTCTCAGCAGAATTGCCATGATGTTGTTTTATGTGCAGAAAACAAAAGTTCTCGGAATGACCTGAAACTCCACGGGATATCTTACAATAAATAATAAAAAATCATCGCCAAAGATGAAGACCAGGGGGCCCACATCCTTCTCACAAGGGTGGGGGGCGCCCCCCCCCCTAGGGCGCGCCCTCTACCTCGTGGGCCCCCTGGAGACCCCCCGACTCCAACTCTATATAACTGCTTTCGGGGAGAAAAAAAATCAAGGAGAAGAAATCATCGCGTTTTACGATACGGAGCCGCCGCCAAGCCCTAAAACCTCTCGGGAGGGTTGATCTGGAGTCCGTTCGGGGCTATCGGGGATTCGTCGTCGTCGTCATCATCAACCATGATCCATCACCAATTTCAGGATGCTCACCATCGGGCGTTAGTAATTCCATCATAGGCTTGCTGGACAGTGATGGGTTGGATGAGATTCACCATGTAATCGAGTTAGTTTTGTTAGGGGTTGATCCCTAGTATCCACTATGTTCTGAGATTGATGTTGCTATGACTTTGCTATGCTTAATGCTTCTCACTAGGGCCCGAGTGCCATGATTTCAGATCTGAACCTATTATGTTTTCATCAATATATGAGAGTTCTAGATCCTATCTTGCAAGTCTATAGTCACCTACT
Organism: Triticum dicoccoides; assembly: GCF_002162155.2. Classification (NCBI taxonomy): domain Eukaryota; kingdom Viridiplantae; phylum Streptophyta; class Magnoliopsida; order Poales; family Poaceae; genus Triticum; species Triticum dicoccoides. The sequence goes on along the minus strand of NC_041390.1, from coordinate 631,852,658 downwards.
ATGTGTTATGATCCGTTAACCCCGAAGTGACAATAATCGGGGATGCTTACCGGTGATGGCCGTAGTTTGATGAGTTCATGTACTCACTATGTGCTAATGCTTTCTTCCGGTTCTCTATTAAAAGGAGGCCTTAATATCCCTTAGTTTCCATTAGGACCCCGCTGCCACGGGAGGGTAGGACAAAAGATGTCATGCAAGTTCTTTTCCATAAGCACGTATGACTATATTTGGAATACATGCCTACATTACATTGATGAATTGGAGCTAGTTCTATGTCACCCTATGTTATGACTGTTACATGATGAACCGCATCCGGCATAATTATCCATCATTGATCTGATGCCTACGAGCTTTCCATATACTGTTTTATGCTTATTTACTTTCCCGTTGCTATTGTTACAATCACTACAAAACACCAAAAACATTACTTTGCTTTCATTACTCTTTTGTTACCGTTACCATCACTATCATAGTACTTTGCTACTAAACACTTTGCTGCAGATACTAAGTTTCCAGGTGTGGTTGAATTGACAACTCAGCTGCTAATACTTGAGAATATTCTTTGGCTCCCCTTGTGTCGAATCAATAAATTTGGGTTGAATACTCTACCCTCGAAAGCTATTGCGATCCCCTATACTTGTGGGTTATAATTACCTCCCCGAGGATTTTCCGCTTTGAAAAATGGTGGCTTGACCACCCTGATTTTAGAAAAATGGTGATTGATACTTGGAACACCTCGGTCCCTGGTAAAACAGCTATGGATATTTGGATGAATAAAAGTAAACTTTTTAGGAAGAAAGCTAGAGGCCGGAATATTAACATTGAGGCGGATGCATGCTAAGAAAAAGAAGAGAGAGCTTTTGCTCGAATTTGATATTCTTGACTTTTTTTTCTGAGAGAAACCGGATTGATGATAGAGATAAAATTAGGATGGAAGAAATTAGGAAAGAACTCGCGCTGATCTGGAGCAAAGAGGAAACTGCCTTGTGGCAACGTTCCAGAGTTCGTCGAATTATTGACGGGGATAAGAATAATGCATATTTTCATGCATTGACAAACCACAGACACAAGAAAAATCATTTATCTGAGCTAGTTGGGGATAATGGGCCAGTTTATACCACTCAAGAAATGCTTGAGGTGGCTACTTCTTACTATAAAAATTTGTTCTGTTTTGAGAGCAAACATAATATCTGTCTTGGCCCTTCCTTTTGGGAGGAAAATGAGTTAGTTACTCAGGAAGAAAATGAACACTTACAAAAAAGCTTTTCCGAGGAGGAAATTAAAGAAGCCATCTTTGGCTCTTATGCCCATGGTGCCCTTGGCCCTGATGGGTTATCCTTCTTGTTTTACCAAACTTTTTGGGAGGTTATTAAATCAGATTTCATGGCCCTAGTTAGAGACTTTGAAGAGGGGAAGCTGGACTTACAGCAGTTAAATTTTGCTCTGATTGTTCTCATTCCTACAGAGGCAGATGCCAGAGAGATGAAGAAGTTTCGTCCTATTAGTTTGAGTAACTGTGGGATAAAAATCTTCTCCAAAGCCATGACAAATAGGGTCTCCCCTATGGGACACAGATTGATCTCGTCTAACCAAACTGCCTTCATTAAGGGGAGGTTCATCCTAGAGAGCGTGGTTATGGCCCATGAAGTAATTCATGAAATTAAAAAATCAGGGTCTCAGGGTCTGGTTTTCAAATTAGATTATGAGAAGGCGTATGATAGGGTTAGCTGGGAATTCTTGTTTGATATGCTTCATTCGAGAGGGTTCGGTCCTAGATGGATTGCTTGGATTAAGAGCACGCTTGTTAATAGCACATTTAGTGTACGAATTAATGACACCACTGGCCCCTACTTTGTAGGTGGGAAAGGTCTCAAACAAGGGGACCCACACTCTCCCCTGTTGTTTAACCTTGTGGCTGATGTTTTTACAAAGATGCTCAAGAAAGCTACCTCTAAAAATCTGATTTCTGGGCTTCTGCCCCATGTGATCCCTGGAGGTGTGGTTAGTCTGCAATATGCAGATGTCACCATACTCTTCCTGGAAAAATCTACTCAGAAAGCAAGGAACTTTAAATGGCTTTTGTCATGTTTTGAAAACTTGTCGGGGATGAAAATCAACTTCCACAAAAGTGATCTTATGACTATAAATGTAGATGATACAATTGCTAGTGAATTTGCTCAAATTTTATGTTGTGAAAAAGGATCTTTTCCTATTAAGTATTTGGGAGTGCCACTGCACTATGATAAATTGAAAAGAGAAGACATCCAACCTATCATTGATAGAATCATTAAAGGGATCTCTGGCTGGTTGGGGAGATATCTTACTTACAAAGGAAAAATTATTTTGCTGTGTGCTTGTGTTATTAGCATTCCTGCTTACTTGATGTTTGTGATCAAGTTTCCTTAGTGGGAAATCAATGCCATTAATTCACAAATGGCTCACTTCTTCTGGGGAAATATGGATGATCAACACAAGTACCACTTGGCTAATTGGGGCTTAATCACTAGGAGGAAGGAATTTGGTGGTTTGGGGGTACCCAATATTAAAGACTATAACATGGCATTATTAGCTTCTTGGGGCAAAATATTTTTTAATAACCCTGACTCTGATTGGTGTAAACTTCTCCTTTACAAATATGTTAATTCCCCAAACCTCCTCTGGGCTAAAAGGGAGGGGGGCTCTACCTTTTGGAAGAGCATTACTTGGGCAATGGCAGCTGCAAAAACATTTTATAAATGGAAACTAGGTGATGGAAAACTAATTAGTTTTTGGCATGATGTATGGGCGGGGGATTGTTCCCTTAAAGTGCAGTTTTGGGACCTGTTTTGTATTTGTAACCAGGTTGATAGTACTGTGGCCGAAGACTGGGATGGTAATGATCTGAAGTTAACATTTAGGAGATGTGTGGACATGCAGGGGATGAACCGTTGGGATCAACTTGTTTGATTGATCAAACAATGCCCTCCATCTGATGAAATGGACACCCCCATCTGGGGGCTAGAATCTAGTGGGAATTTTTCAGTTAAATCCTTTTACAAACAGATTAATTTTGGTGGAATAACTTCTAGTGTTAGTACAAAGATGTGGAAAATCCTATGTCAACATAACATACATATCTTTCTATGGCTTTGTATTCATAATAAAATACTCACTAGAGATAATCTTGCGAAGAGAAGAGAAGTGGAAGACCCTTCCTGTTTGTTTTGCTCTGAACCTGAAACTGTTCAACACCTGTTGTTTGACTGTATAGTGGCCCAGCAAGTTTGGGATCTTGTGGCAGAAATTTTTAACATTTATAACATATCTTATTTTGAAAAAGTTATGGCCTTCTCGCAGATGCATAAAGAAAAAGCTGTTTTGAATCTGACAACAACTGCTACCTTGTGGAGCTTATGAAGATTGAGAAACGAATTTTGTTTTCAGGGGCGCAAATGGAGAAGTGTGAAATGCATTCTTGCAAAACTAAGTTGTTATTTACACCAGTGGAAAGTTCTCTGCGACGATGGGCAAGCAACTCTGCTACAACGATGTATTCTGCTGCTGGACAAACGGCGTGGGGAACTCCTCCGGATCGCTTGGAAATGAGGCAGGGGGAGACCAACTGAACAATCGAGACGTTGAAGTAGATGAAAGCACTGAAGACTTCCCCGCTCTTCCTCGTTTTCCTGTTTTCTTGTTGGTTCTCGGGCCTTTCTTTGTGGTCTAGTTTGTGTCCGGGACTTGGTTATTATGTTTAGCTGTTGCCTTTATCTTTTGGGCTAGATGCTTTATATGATTCTCATTGCCATAACTCTGTAATCTGTGAACTGGTTGTGCTCTGCTTCAATAAAATGGGGCAGGGGGGCAACCACCTTTCATTCAAAAAAAAGACAGGGTCAAACCCCTTGGGCCTCCCGAGGGCAGGCATCATCTCGAAGGTGTCGGCGTCGGCATCCTGGAGCACGGTCATGCCGTCCTCGTCGACGAGGAGGGACCTGCCATGGGCCCCGTCGGTGCCGCCGTAAAAGGGGCGGAAGCTAAGAGTCTTGGAGCGGCCGTCCAGCTGGGAGGAAGTGTTGAATCTGAATTTGGGCCTGGGCAGCGGCAAGACTCCGTCGAAATCCTCCTCCGGCGCTGGCGAATAGCTCCTATAGTCCCTCTCCTTCTTCTTCTTCTTCTTCACCGCCGCCGCCTGCTGTTGCTGGATCTGGTGCTGCTGCGCGAAGGCTGTGGAGGGGTAGAAGAGGTGCTCCATGGGGTTAACGATGCGGCTCAAAGATCCTCCGCAGCTTCGGCCTGTCACCACGTTCAAGAACCGCCGCGCCTTCATGTTTCAACTCGCACAGATCGAAGAGAAAGAAGACGACGGCGATGGACGAAGCAGCTAGCCGCATCGAGCATATATACCATGGGTGTCATGTACGTACAACGCCTGCATGGACTGTACGTGCATAGGGCAGTCGGCCCGTAATAACATATGAGCATGGGCCGGCCTTGTTTCTTCTTAAAAAACAAATCTAAAACACAATTTCATGTTCAAAAAAGTTGAAACGTTTTCCTTCAAAATTAACCTTACAGCAACTTCAAAGGACCGACCCATTTCGTCCGCCTGCGTCCGTTTGAGTCGGCGCGGACAAAAGTGGCGGCCCAACGCGCCGACCCAAACACAAATCACGTCCGCGCCGCGTCCGCGCCGACGCATTTGCGGCCCAAATTTGCGCCCCAAATGCGTTCGTGCGGACGCCGAACGAACGCTTCGCGTGCCTTCCCGCTGTCCGCCGCGTCCCCACATGACGGCCGTCCAACTACCCGCTGCCCACGCGGTCAGCTTAATTTATGACGACGGGCCCATGCGTCAGCGACGGCGCTCGTCCTTTTTTAAGCCGACCGTGCGGCGGGGCCATCCTCATCCAAACTCGCCGTCCACATCTGTCATCCTTTGCTCCCTCATCGCCGGCAAACCCTAGGCACCACAACCACAACGAGATGGGCCTCATCTCCGGCGCCAGCGGCAGCAAGGCCAAGGTCAAGTCCCCCTCCACCCCTTTCCTCCCGCCTCCGCCGGCGCCGGCGCCTCACTGGCAGAGGCAGCGCGTGAACGTGCCAGTGCACCAGGCGGAGTGGCACTGGCAGCACCGCCAGCCTCTGCCGTATCCCGACGTGGCGCTGCCGCACGACTGGCATCTGGATCCAGATAAGATCCCAGTGCCGGCGGTGCCGCGGTCGGCTCGTGCTCACGCGGAGAAGGTGCGGCACCGGCGGGCGCTGCTAACGCCGGAGTAACGCCGCGACCCCGCGTACGCAACCGACTCGCCCAACTGGGCGAGGTGGTTCGCCTTCGAGCACGAGGAGGCGAGGTGACGGGGCGTGCGCGAAGTCGACTGGAGGTCGCCGCCACCGGCGCTCGTCGTCCGCGAGGAGGACCAGGCGGCGGAGGACGTCTACCAGGCGGCCCTTGCGGCCATCTTTCGGGAGAGCGAGGAGGACGAGCGGCGCAGGGCAGAGGCGGCGGAGGCGGAAGACGAGGCTCGGTACGAGGCGGCAATGGCGCAGGCCCTTGCCCTCTCCGTGGCGGGCGACATTATGGTGCCGCCGGTTGCCCCGCCGTCCCCCATCAAGCCGGAGCCGGAGCGGGAGCCGTCCCCCATAGAGCGCTACTCCTGGACGGGAGTAGTGCGCGAGTGGGTACGCGTGCCGCTGGTCTGGATGGGAGCGACACCGGCGCAGGAGCAGGCGTAGCTCGAGCACTGGCGCAAGATCAGGGTGGCTGAGGAGCGCCGCCACGGCGAGTACCTCGAGATGTTCGAGTGCAACCTCAAGGAGGAGGAGCCGATGCCGAGGAGGAGGCGCGCCAGGCCGCGGCTGCACAAGCGGCCGCACCCCCTCCCCCCGGCACTGCCTGTGCCGGCACAACCCGACATGACAGCGCTCTGAAACACGGCGTTCGCCTAGGCCGGGCCGGTGCCGACGCTCATCGACCTCACGGAACCCGTGATGAAGCTATGTACCTAGGGTAGGGGCATGGACCTGTCCAAACTGACCTACCCAAGGACATCTCCAGAAGAAATCATCTTTCAATCGACTTGGAGGTGTTCCACTCGACAGACTCAAAGATACTCGACCAGGAAGCAACCACTCGACCAAGACCAAGCCGCTCGACAGTCGGGAGACCTAAAGGCACTCCGCATGCTAATGGTCGGTTATTAAGTAGCTTTTATGGTCATCATAGCACTTTATTACTAGCGTTACCAGTAATGCCATGCCTTAATGTACATTAAACCCTTTGTAACGTGGGCTGGCTGGGGTCCTGGCGCACTCTATATAAGCCACCCCCCTCCTCCGATACAAGGGTTCGCACCCCTGTAATTCATACACGCATAATCCAGTCGACCGCCTCCGGGCTCCGAGACGTAGGCTATTACTTCCTCCGAGAAGGGCCTGAACTCGTAAACCTTGCGTGCTCACAACTTCTCCATAGCTAAGATCTTGCCTCTCCATACTTACCCCCCTACACTACTGTCAGACTTAGAACCACGAAGTTGGCGCCCACCGTGGGGCCGGTGTTTTAGCGTTTTTGTTGGAGGAGTTGCGATCCTTTCCGACCCGAATCATCATGGTTTTCGGTGGATTTTTGGTGGAGGGCCGCGAGATCCGTCTCAACGCGCTCACGTTCATCGCCGATGACTCCGCTTGGCTTCAGGAGGCTCCGCTCGACATGGACGCACTCCCTGTCCGCGGGGCAACGCACTTTAGCGCGTGCGTCTGCGGCGTTCTCCTGCGGCAACCGTCGACCCCCTACCGGTCGGCTCCTGTGTTGTCCTCCCTCCCTGTTTCCCGCCGGCGCAAGCACTCTGGTCGGTCGAGACTTCAGCGGTGGGTGAGACATGCGGTGGCACGCCAGTCGGCCACCCCTCAAGTCGCGGCGATCGAGCCCGACGAATCCCTCTACGGCATGTTCGACTTGTCGACTGGCTCCACAGAGACCGCATCCGAGTGCGACAGCAGAGATCCGGCGGCGGAGGTTCTGATGGTCGATGGACCGCCCAGTCGTCCCGATTTTCCCCGCACCGACGGAGGCGCGGGTGGAGGCGACCCGTCGCGTCCCCATGAGGAGTATCTTCATGAGCCTCTCACGTCGCTGCAGAGGGAAGAACTTCGCCGCCGGAACATGGATGCACTACACACTCCTATCGTTGGAGAAATCCCTGAGGCTCGTGCCTTGGAAGACGCGCGCCTGGCAAACTTGGCCGAGCGCACTCGACTGAACCTCCAGCGAGCACTCGACGAGCGTGCGTGACAACGGGTTCCCGAATCCAGTTGACGTCAGCTCTTCCCACCCCCGCAGGTATATCGAACTCCGATTCAGAATTTAGCAGCTGCGGCCCGTATAGCAGAGTCGATTCAGCCTTCCCAGTCGGAGGCTGGCAGAGGCTTGCTGCAGATCAGAGCGTTACTCCGGGCAGCAGGAGACCAGAATTCCGCTGTTTCTTAGTCGCGGAACAGGATTCATAGCAGATCCGTTGTTGCAGACACAGTCCAGTCGGCCCATAGCCCGAGATTTCCCCCGAGGCATGAGGGACGTGGAGACCGACGTAATCAGTATAGGAACCGTGAGCTGTATGATCACCGATTGGATCGTGATGATCGACGTCGAGTGCCCACCCCTCCCCCGAGGAGCGGGTCGTATGCGCCTCGACGGCAAGAAGACAGGCGCCCTCATAGTGTTGGGCCAAGGATTCCAGTTGACCCCAGGGAACCAGGCTTTGATGCGAGATCCATTCTCGTTCAAGGTTTGGTCGACAGGAACAGAGCTCACCAAGAAGGTCACGACAGAGATGCACCTCCCAGCGGTAGAATACACGTTTCGGGACCAGAGTGCTTTAGCAGAGCCATTAGGGCCGCTGTGATTCCTCCCAACTTCAGGTTGGCGACTGGAGTCAGTAAGTTCACTGGTGAGTCCAAACCCGATACTTGGCTTGAGGACTACCGAGTGGCCGTCCAGATTGGCGGCGGCAATGATGAAGTGGCCATGAAGCATCTGCCTCTCATGTTGGAGGGCTCGGCCAGAGCGTGGCTGAATCAGTTAGCACCCAGCAGCATTTACACTTGGGAAGACCTCACCCGAGTGTTTGTCACCACATTTGAAGGAACATGCAAACGACCGGCAGGGCTGACAGAACTACGGTCTTGCGTGCAGAAACCGAATGAAACTTTGAGGGACTATATCTAGAGGTGGATCACCTTGCATCACATAGTTGAGAATGTGCCCGACCACCAAGCAGTTTGTGCCTTCAAAGAAGGCGTTAAGTACAGAGAACTGAATCTGAAGTTTGGTCGAACCGGAGATATGTCTCTGAATCAGATGATGGAGATTGCCACCAAGTACGCTAATGGTGAAGATGAGGATCGACTCAGGAGTGGAAAGCTCAAGCCAGTCGCTCAAGAAGCCGGAGGAAATTCCAATCGGAAACAGAAGCGGAAGGCCGAGCCAACTGCTCCTGGGGAAGCCTTGGCTATGACTCAAGGAAAATTTAAGGGGAAACCCAAAGGACCTTGGAACCCCAAGAAAGTAAAAGACCAGGACGGAAATGATGTGTTGGATTTGCCGTGTCACATCCACACAAAGAAAGATGAAGAGGGTAATTTCATTTACCCGAAACATACCACTCGATAGTGTCGACTCTTGATCCAGCAGTTCCAGGGCAAGCAGCCCAAAGATAAGGAAAAGGAGTTGGACAAAGTTGAGGACAAGGAGGATAGTGATGATGGATACCCCCAGGTCAATTCTACCCTGATGATTATTGGTGATGTTGAAAGCAAAAGTCGACTGAAAGTTATCAACCGAGAGGTGAATATGGTTGCTCCGGTGACACCCAATTATCTGAAGTGGTCTCAGACTACCATAACATTACCGGTCCGATCACCCAACGCACATTGCCACCCCTGGGAGGCAAGCTTTGGTGGTCGACCCAGTTGTTGAAGGCACTCGACTGACCAAAGTCTTGATGGATGGGGGCAGTGGTTTGAACATATTATATGCTGAGACGTTGAAAGGGATGGGCATTCCGATGTCCAGACTCAGTGCCAGCAACATGAGTTTCCATGGAGTCATTCCTAGGAAGAAGGCTGAATCACTCGGCCAGATTGCTCTTGATGTGGTTTTCGGTGATTCCAAGAATTACCGCAAAGAAAAGTTGACATTTGAAGTTGTAGACTTCCAGAGTGCCTATCACGCTATTTTGGGCAGGCCGGCTTATGCACGCTTCATGGCCCGACCATGTTATGTGTATCTCAAATTGAAGATGCCTGGCCCCAAAGGTGTGATCACTATTACGGGCAATCGGAAGAAAGCGAAAGAATGTTTTCAGAAAGGTTCGAAGATCGCCGATGCTCAGATGGCAGTGGTGGAGTTACAGGAATACCAGAAGACTGCAGACCCGAGTGATTTGTTCGAGCCAAGAAGCCCGCTACAGAATCAGCTTTTCAGTCGACTGGTGATACGAAGACAACTCACATCCACCCGACCGACCCTAGCGCCGCTCCAACTCATATCTCGACAACACTCGTCTCCAAATAGGAAGAAGCGCTCATTCAGTTCCTCCATGAGAACTGGGACATTTTTGCAAGGAAGCCTTCTGACATGCCGGGTGTTCCCAGGGAGCTGGCTGAGCATCGCCTAAGAGTCGACTCGAAAGTAAAACCTGTCAAGGAACATCTCCGACGGTCGGCCGTCCAGAAGAGAAAGGCCATTGGCGAGGAGGTGGCTCGGCTCTTAGCAGCGGAGTTCATCCGAGAAATCTACCACTCCGAGTGGCTCGCCAACGTTGTTATGGTCCCCAAGAAGGACAAGTCACTTCGCATGTGCATTGACTTTAAACATATCAATCGGGCCTGCCCAAAAGATCATTTCCTCTCCCCCGCATCGATCAGATAGTCGACTCAACTGCGGGATGTGAGCGACTGTCTTTGTTAGACGCCTATTCCGGGTACCATCAGATCCGTCTGTATGGACCTGACGAGATCAAGACAGCTTCCATCACTCCATCCGTGTGCTTCTGTTATGTTAGAATGCCGTTCGGCCTCAAGAATGCCGGAGCCACATTCATGAGGATGATTCAGAAGTGTTTACTCACTCAAATCAGTCGGAATGTGGAAGCATACATGGATGATATTGTGGTCAAGTCACGGAAGGGTTCCGACCTGCTGACTGACCTTGCTGAAACCTTTGCCAACCTCAGGAGGTATGATATCAAGATGAATCCATCAAAGTGTACATTCGGAGTTCCTGGCGGAAAATTACTTGGTTTTCTTGTTTCCAAACGGGGAATCGATGTCAATCCAGAAAAAGTTGGTACTATACTCCAAATGAAAAGTCCTGTGCGAGTGCACGACGTCCAGAAGCTTACTGGTTGCTTGGCCGCTTTAAGTCGATTCATATCTCGTCTCGGTGAAAAGGCATTGCCTCTTTACCGATTGATGAAGAAGTCCGACAAGTTCGAGTGGACTCCTGAAGCTGATGCAGCATTTGCAGAGCTCAAAGCTCTGCTCTCCACCCAGCCAGTGCTTGCTGCCCCAATCAGCAAGGAGCCTTTGCTGCTTTACATTGCAGCCACAGGACAAGTCGTCAGTACGGTACTTACGGTCGAGCGGGAAGAAGGAAAAACCTTCAAAGTTCAGCGCCCAGTATATTATATTTCTGAAGTCTTGACCCCATCGAAGCAAAGATATCCTCACTATCAGAAGCTTGTATATGGGATTTATATGACCACAAAGAAAGTTGCTCACTACTTCTCTGATCATTCCATTACAGTCGTCAGCGACGCTCCATTATCAGAGATCCTGCATAACAGGGATGCAACTGGTCGAGTGGCAAAATGGGCGATTGAACTCCTTCCTCTAGATATCAAGTTTGAGGCAAAGAAAGCTATCAAGTCCCAGGAAATCGTAGATTTCGTCGCCGAGTGGATTGAACAGCAACTGCCGACTCAGGTTCACTCGGAGCATTGGACCATGTTCTTCGACGGCTCCAAGATGCTGAATGGTTCCGGTGCCAGAGTGGTGTTGGTCTCCCCCAGAGGAGATAAACTCAGATATGTTCTTCAAATCCACTTTGATTCCTCCAATGACGAGGCAGAATACGAAGCACTTTTATATGGGTTGCACATGGCCATTTCACTCGGCGTCCGTCGCCTCATGGTCTATGGCGACTCAGATTTGGTGGTTAATCAGGTGATGAAGGAATGGGACGTCAGAAGTCCAGCCATGACAGGTTATTGCAATGCAGTGAGAAAGCTGGAGAAGAAATTCGAGGGGTTAGAGCTTCATCACATACCCCGACTGAAAAATCAAGCAGCTGATGATCTGGCAAAAATAGGTTCCAAAAGAGAAGTGATTCCCAGCAATGTGTTTTTGGAACACATCCACACACCATCAGTTCAGGAGGATCCCTTCACTGAAGAGGCCCCGCAGCCAAAAAGTGCCACAGATCCGACTGAAGTTGAAATTCCAGCTGTGGTCGACCTGATCATGGAAGTCTTGGTTATCACTCCCGTCTGGATAGTACCGTACATCACGTACATCCTAAGGAAAGAACTCCCAGAGGACGAAGAAGAGGCTCGACAGATCGTCCGTCGATCCAAGGCCTTTACAGTCATAAAGGGACAGTTATATAGAGAAAGCGCGACTGGGGTCAGCCAGAAGTGTATTACACCAGAAGAAGGTCAGATGATCCTTGATGATATCCACTCGGGGACCTGTGGTCATCATGCATCCTCTCGGACCATTGTGGCTAAAGCATACCGAGCGGGATTCTACTGGCCAAGAGCCAATGAAATGGCAAAAGAGATAGTCGACAAATGTGAAGGATGTCAGTATTACTCCAATATGTCACACAACCCCGCGTCAGCCCTGAAAACCATTCCACTCTTCTGGCCCTTCGCTGTTTGGGGGCTGGACATGGTTGGACCACTGAGAATGGGTAGGAGTGGCTTCACTCATGTATTGGTAGCAGTCGACAAGTTCACCAAATGGATTGAAGCCAAGCCTATCAAGAATCTTGATGCTTGCACTGCTATCAGTTTCATCACAGAGTTGATATTCAGATATGGAGTTCCGCACAGCATCATCACTAACAATGGGTCAAACTTCGATTCCGACAAATTCAGGGCCTTTTGCACCTCTCAAGGCACTCGGGTCGACTATGCTTCGGTCGCTCACCCCTAGTCGAATGGGCAAGCAGAAAGGGCAAACGGCCTAATTCTCAAAGGACTGAAACCCCGATTGATGCACGATCTCAAGCACGCAGCAGGTGCATGGGTCAACGAGCTTCCATCAGTCCTTTGGGGATTGAGGACAACCCCGAACCGATCGACCGGAAGAACCCCATTCTTTCTGGTCTACGGAGCCGAGGCAGTCTTGCCGAGTGACCTGCTTCACAACGCTCCCCGAGTCGAGCTCTACTCTGAAGATGAAGCAGAACAAGCCCGGCAGGACGCAGTCGACCTCCTGGAAGAAGAAAGAGAAATGGCCATGATCCGATCGACCATCTATCAGCAAGACTTACGTCGATTCCATGCCAGAAACATGAAGAGTCGAGCCTTCCAAGAAGGAGACTTACTCCTTCGAGTGGATCGGCAGAAACCACACAAACTCGCTCCTACTTGGGAAGGCCCCTTCATAGTCACCAGAGTCCTCCACAATGGAGCATACCACCTCTACAATGTCGATCGCCAGATTGATGAGCCGCGAGCCTGGAATGCGGAGCTCCTCCGCCCCTTTTATACTTGAATTCTCACTCGGATGAGATGTAATAAGAAAAAAAACTCCTGTAGTTTATTTATCAAAGACAAGAGCGTTATAATTTTCCCAGTGATTATTATTGTTTTTGTTTGCGTGAGAAATCCCCCAGTGGGTGGCTTAGCTGCGAATCCGCTTCGCCTAAGTTTGTAAAAACAATTTCCTACCGAGTGGTGAGCCAGCCTCCCACTCGGGGGCTTAGCTGCGAATCCGTTTCGCCTAAGTATTTTAAAAAATCCTACCGAGTGGAGAGCAATCCTCCCACCCGGGGGCTTAGCTGCAGTCCAGTACTCGCCTAAGTTCTCTCACTTGAGGACCTAGCTGCAGTCAGGTACTCGCCTAAGTTTGAAAAATCCTACCGAGTGGAGAGCAGTCCTCCCACTCGGGGGCTTAGCTGCGGTCCAATACTCGCCTAAGTTCTCTCACTTGAGGACCTAGCTGCAGTCAGGTACTCGCCTAAGTTTAAAAAATCCTACCGAGTGGCGAGCCAGCCTCCCACTCAGGGGCTTAGCTACGAATCCGCATCACCTAAGTTTGGAAAAAACCTACTGAGTGCAGAGCAATCCTCCCACTC
>NC_041390.1:631821938-631839028 GCF_002162155.2 Triticum dicoccoides | reverse complement strand
CGCCTAAGTTTGAAAAATCCTACCGAGTGGAGAGCAGGCCTCCCACTCGGGGGCTTAGCTGCAGTCCAGTACTCGCCTAAGTTCTCTCACTTGAGGACCTAGCGGCAGTTAGGTACTCGCCTAAGTTTGAAAAATCCTACCGAGTGGAGAGCAGTCCTCCCACTCGGGGGCTTAGCTGCAGTCCAGTACTCGCCTAAGTTCTCTCACTTGAGGACCTAGCTGCAGTCAGGTACTCGCCTAGGTTTGAAAAATCCTACCGAGTGGAGAGCAATCCTCCCACTCGGGGGCTTAGCTGCAGTCTAGAGCTCGCCTAAGCACGAAACACATCTCAATCCTCAAGGACGATGAGGGGCAGGTCGACTGCCACCTTCTCCTGGGGAGCTTCGCCACAAATACAATGCGCGCATCATCCCGCTCTACAGTAACGAGAGGCGGGTCGACTGCCACCTTCTCCTGGAGAGCTTTGCCACAAATACAATGTGCGCTCCGTCCTGCTCTGCGGTAACAAGGTGTGGGTCGACCGCCGCCTTCCCCCCGGAGAGCTTCTCCACAAATATGATGCGCAGTCCGTCGCCGACCCGCAAGGGCGACAAGGCACGGGTCGACTGCTTCCCTCTCCTTCGGAGCTACGCTACAAATACAAAAGTTGTCTCGAATGAAGAATGGGTTCACTCAGCAGGAGATTCATGAATATATTCAACGGTAAACCAAGTTCAGATAAACCCTAAAGGCTCCGGACCACGGATCGAAGTGCTCGGGCTTTCAGCCCGAAAGAGTTTAACGGTTACAAAAACCACTCGGCATCCCGAGGCAAATTTAAGGTGAGGCATAAAAGTTTGTTCACTCCGCGGGAGGAGGACTAGCAGGCTCGACGAACTCGTCTAAGTCGACACCGTCGGCGATCCGAGTGGCTGCAGCGATGAAGGTCTCCATAAAAGATCGGAAGTCATGCTTCTGGGTGTTGGCGACCTTGATTGCCGCTAGCTTATCTTGACGCACCTCCTTGCAATGGACGCGAACCAGAGACAGGGCCACATCAGCTCCACACTGGGCAGAAGATTTCTTCCACTCCTGCACTCGATCAGGGATTTCGCTAAGTCGAGTCATCAGGGACTCGAGATCATTCTGGGGCGTGGTCTCTGGCCAAAGTGCCGGGTCGATCCGCGACATGGCGACCTTCAGTCGAGCCAAGTAGTCCATGACACCGTCGATGCGGGATTCCAGTCGGAGCAGATTCATGGCAGTTTCATCTTTTACGGGAGAATTGATTGGGTCCAAACCTGGCTCAATCCGCCCAGTCTCCTCCTCGAAGTTCTGGAAAAACTCTGCATTCACGAGGATAAGTCAATTTTCGTACACTGAGTCGACATAAAAAAATATCAGTCGGAACAAAATGCACACCTTCAAGCTTGATGAACAACTTCTTGGCAAGGCTCCTCAGATAGCTCTCCAGATCGTCCCTCCTGCGAGCGATGCTTTCCATCTTCTCGCCCAGGTTGAGATTCTCCTTCTTCCAGCGCGAGCACACCTTATTGGCATCATTCAGAGCAGATTTCAGCCTGGTATTCTCTTCTTCGAACTGGCCGATCGAAGCCAGTTTCTGTTCAGCTAAAGCGGTTCTGACGTCAACCTCCTTTCGAGCAGCATCCAAATCCTGATCCTTCTTCGCCAGAGCTTCTCTTAGTTTTTCTACAAAGAAATGATGCCTGATTCAGAAAGAGCAGAAGGATACTCAAGCCTAAGACAGACCAGTCGACAAATTCGTTTTACCAGTGGCGTCGTCCTTGACCCTTTGCAGCTCTGTCTTGGCCAGCTCCAAGTCAAGGTTCAGTTGGATCTGCTGCTTCTCCAAGTCAGCAAAGCGAGCTCCAAGATCACAAGATTTCTGAAATCAAAGAGGAGAAGTTATTTTTACAGCGAAAAACAACAAAGTCAATAAGTACTAAGGCTACGGTTGACTGCCCGCAGTCCACCATAGCCTCGGGGACTACACCCAGTGGGTGCACTTTGCGTGCCCCCACCGGTTCTGATCCCACTCGACCGGCCTGCCGGAGTCGAGTGCAGGGAGTAAAAAAAGAGAGAAGAAGAGAGAAAGAACTTAGACCACAGTCGACTGCCAGCAGTCGACCGCGGTCTCGGGGACTACACCCAGTGGGTGCACTTGGCGTGCCCCCACCGGGTGTAGTCCCCGAGACCGCCTGACCCCACTCGACCAGACCGAGTGGAAGAGACAAACTATCAGTTTGGTTTACACTCGACAAAATGCAAAGACTACAGTCGACTGCCCGCACTCCACCGTAGTCTCAGGGACTACACCCAGTGGGTGCACTCAGCGTGCCCCCACTAATTCAAAGTTCAACCAACGCACCCAGTGGGTGTACTAACGCAAAGATTTTCGGAGCAAAAAGTTTTGGAAAGAGTCTTCAGATATCATATCCTAACAGAACAAGCGGCGACCAACTAACCTGAACGTTGCTTTGGAGAGCCGAGCTGGCGTCGTAGGCAACCTGACTGGCGTCCCGCACCATCTTCATCTTCTCCATCATGACGCCCGCTTGGCGTATCGCTTCCCTGGCAGCATTCACTTCATCTTCTGGGACATGATGGGTCGCAAAAACTGAAGGTGGGTCCATAGGGGCCTGAGCAGTCGATGAAGAAGGCAAGGCACTCGACAGTGGCATGGCGAAGGTAACAGAACCCCGATTGACGTAGCCAGTGTCCTGAACAACTGGTTCCGCCCTCGGCGTCGACTGTAGCGCCTCGCTTGCAGGAGCTCGCCTATTCTTCCTCGCCAAAGACCTCTCGGGCTCTTAATCATCATCAAGAAGGTCAATAATGTTGGGAGATGTGCAAAGTTCAATTGCCAAAATCACGTCACCCAATGATGCACATTGCAGTGGAATCGACCGAACAAAGACAGTATGGCAGAAATCATACCCAGATTAGAAGTGACCGCATCCTCCATCACCTCATCATCGTCCCTATAAGCTGAAGTCCCGGAAGTGGCAGCGCTAACAGTTCCAAAGTTCGTCCAGTTAAAACAAGAAAAACAAACAGCGCGGAGCATCGAGTGAATACAAAGAGAGACACTCACGCGGAAGCGACGGGGATATCAATCTTGATCTTCGGCAACCCCTTCCGAGTCTTCGGCTCTGCAACTTTGGGGTGCTTTGGCGCCTTCTCAGTCGGAGTTGGTGAAGAGATCTGAGGACGCTTCGAAGACTGACCAGCCTAAGCAGTTGCCTTTTCGTGGGCACTCGGTCGTTCTTGGTCAAGCTTGGATTGCCTCTCCCTGCGAGGGGGCGACTCGACTTCTTCTCCATCGCTCGAGTTGTCGCTTTCTCCATCCCCTTCACCGTCGGAAGTCCACTCGCCACTGTCGCCGCCACTCGCCTCGCCTTCCAGAGCTTGCTCTTGCTCTCTGTTGGGCATTGAATACATTTCGATAATGGCATGAAAGAAAGCAGGGAGAACAAAGTCAGTCGACGCAGTATAGGTAGTTGCGCGAGTGAATTCAGATTACAAGCAAAAACTTAGAATCAGACCTTCTCTGGTGCATGAGACTGGTCGAATGGAGGGACTCTCCTGGCTCCCCTGGGGTTGTCCTTGTTCCCGGTAATGCCCGACAGCCACTTCTCCAGTGTGTCGTCGTCGACCTTCTCCGGGTGGATCCGAGTGGAGTCTTCAAGACCCGAATACATCCACATCGGATGGTCTCGGGCTTGGAGAGGCTGGATGCGCCGCTGAAGGAAGACCTCCAAGAGATCCATACCAGTGACCCCGTCACGGATAAGCTGGACCACTCGATCGACCAGCACCCTCACCTGCGCCTTCTCCTCCGGGAGCACCTTCAAATGGGAGGGTTTCCTCACTCGGTCCATGGTAAAGGGAGGGAGGCCGGTCAACTGGTCTTTACAGTAAAACCAGGTCGACCGCCATCCGCGAACTGAGTCGGGAAGAATCATGGCCGGAAAGGAGCTTTTCCCTCTCATCTGGATACCAAGACCCCCACACATCTGGATCACTTGGGTCCTCTCATCACTCGGATTAGCCTTTTTCACTGTCTGGGAGCGACAAGTGAAAATATGCTTGAAAAGACCCTAGTGAGTCTGGCAACCCAGGAAGTTCTCACACAAAGAAATGAAAGCGGCGAGATAAACGATTGTGTTGGGAGTAAAGTGGTGGAGTTGTGCCCCAAAGAAGTTCAGAAACCCTCAAAAGAAAGGGTGAGGAGGCAAGGAAAATCCACGGTCGACGTGGGTGGCAAGAAGAACACGCTCACCCTCCCGAGGTTGCAACTCAGATTCCTTCCCTGGAAGCCACGCCGAGTCATAGGGGATCAGCCCCCCTTCGGCCAGGTTGTCGAGGTCTTCTTGGGTGATCCTCGAGTGGATCCAGTCGCCCTGGATCCAGCCCTTCGACAGGCCGGTCCGCGAGGAAGATCTGCCCTGGCTGGTCGCCTTCCCCTTCGACCTCGTCGTCGCCTTCTTTGCCCGCTCCAGAGCCGCCGTCTTCTCCTTTCCCATTGTCGCCGGCGAGACGCGTACGGAGCGGTGGCGCTGGGGCGAGAGCGAGCGCAGCGGAGGGGCGTGAAGAGGAGAAGAGGTAATGGGAACGCACTGTTCGGGAGACTTTGGTCCAGCGCCTTATATGAGGCCGCTTCCCAGTGGCTGACGGGTAGGCCCAGGCGGCTCTGTCAAATCCTGTAACAATCGTGCGCGCGATACGTGGCGAAAAAGGTGGCGCAGGGATCGAGGCGGCTCCGCTCTATCCCATCCGATTACTGCGGCCTCCCCCGTCCCACGCGCTTCCCAAAATTCGGATCCCACGAAATCCGCGGGCAGCAGAACAACTTGTCAAACCAAAGATCTCCTCTGCACCGTCACTCGGAGCCTTTCGAGTAAAGAAACTCACTCAACGAAAATTAAGAATGGATCAAGGCGACTGAAAAGGAAGTTGTTGTCATCACTCAGGTCCGTTGATCCGAAACGAGATATGCTCATGGCATGAAAAACGAGTCGGAGAAGTTCTCAACTCCTTCCCCACTCAAACCTCGATTCATTCGGGGGCTAATGATGAAGCTATGTACCTAGGGTAGGGGCATGGACCTGTCCAAACTGACCTACCCAAGGACATCTCCAGAAGAAATCATCTTTCAATCGACTTGAAGGTTTTCCACTCGACAGACTCAAAGATACTCGACCAAGAAGCAACCACTCGACCAAGACCAAGCCGCTCGACAGTCGGGAGACCTAAAGGCACTCTGCATGCTAACGGTCGATTATTTAGTAGTTTTTATGGTCATCATAGCACTTTATTATTAGCGTTACCAGTAACGCCCTGCCTTAATGTACATTGAACCCTTTGTAACGTGGGCTGGCTGGGGTCCTGGCGCACTCTATATAAGCCACCCCCCTCCTCCGATACAAGGGTTCGCACCCCTGTAATTCATACACACATAATCCAGTCGACCGCCTCCGGGCTCCGAGATGTAGGGCTATTACTTCCTCCGAGAAGGGCTTGAACTCGTAAACCTTGCGTGCTCACAACTTCTCCATAGCTAAGATCTTGACTCTTCATACTTACCCCCCTACACTACTGTCAGACTTAGAACCACGACACCCCGAGGACGACGACGCCGCCGCCTCATAGTTTAGGCTGTTTTTAAATTTTTTAAATGCAAATGTGGACGCGTGGACTCTCGCCAGCCTTCATGGCCAGCTTTAATGTTTAATTAATATTGTTTCTCTTTTTAATATGCATGCGTTAATATTTTTTTGCGCTGTCAAAATGGGTTCATGCCAGTATTGGGCGCACGCGCCGACCAAATGTGGAAGCGGACATTTGTGTCCGTCTGACCGACCCAAACGGACAAAATGCGGACGAAATCCTCGTCCGTTTGGGTCGGTCCGTTGGAGTTGCTCTTAGGCCTCCGCCCCGCGGCTCTTTATTGAATTGGCGAAGGCGTCCTATTACCGAACTCAATGGAGGCGCCTTGTTGTTAATAGGGATGCCTTGAAGCTAATAGGGATGCCTTGAAGCTAAAGTCGTTTAAAATGAAGGATCACCCCCGGCCTCTATATTTGAATGATGCATGTAGCCATATTATTAAGCAAAATGTCCCACAAAAGGTCTGTGATACAGCAGTCGCTTCAAAAGATCCAAAGTATAATGATAAATAAAGTTGCCACAGCCGGTGAAAATAATGTCAGGATGTGGAAAATGATACCCGATTCAGGACCTCTGTAGTCTGGTTGAGCTGCTTATTAGTCAATGCAAAACAACCACCCAATCAATGTAGTTGCTGGAGTTGTATTTGCTCCTTAGCTTGATTGAACGAATATTGGCTTTCTTTAATGATTCTACTGTAATTTTACCTTTCTTTCGCAAAATCACATAGATGTCCATTTCAGAATATTCCTAGCCAAACCTTTTTTGTAAACAAAGTTGTCATATGATTGAATAAAAAAGGCATGGTTCCACAACTTGGCAATGCCATCTCTCTCTCTCTCTCTAATGAAAATTCAGGTGCTTAAAATTCAAAAATAAATGAAGTGATACTATCAATTGGAGATTATGCAACAGGTAAAATTGAAGTGATACGGCAAAGGGCACCTATTGACACTCGGTTCACACTGAGTCGCGGACACGCCAGTGGCCCAATGCCCATGAAGAAATATATACATAGGCTTATAAAAAATTTGGGGCCACCAAAATTTATGGACCCTGTGCGGTCCACATAGTCCGTGCACCTATGGGCCCAGCCCTATGAGTAAACGTCGCGTTCACTACGTCATCGAGGTGCTACTAAGAGCCACATGGTTCGCCCTTGTCTCAGTGGCGTCTCTCTCCGCAAAACAAAGGATTGGCTTGCAGAATAAGCCGGAACAAACATATGATAGAGATTTCGTCCGAAGTTTTTGTGGTGGGGCCTATATGGGCTCGATCGTACAGCACCATCATGTACAAAGCAGTGCACATGACATACGAAGCGTCCCCGAGTCAGCATAGCCAAGGACTCTTTAAGACACAACAAGACCACTGTAAAACCAACTGTGGATAGGCGGACCACTAGACGTCGAACCCCAATTTCATATCATACATCTGTCGGAAAGATATCCTAAGAGCTACTTGAATTCCCACTTATAAACTCCTGAAACTTTCCCGGTTATGCAATCAGGTGTTGGGGATACAGGGGAAGCATAATATCTCACCCAAAACTAGCAAATCTTACATCCAGTTGTATCCATCCTTCAATACATAACCAAGAAACCTTCGGAAATCGTTTACCTCAACCTTCAAAAAGCATCCGTTATATGAGTTATGGCAATACTCCCGAACTCCCGCCCCATTACTGGGTGGCGTCAAGGTTATCTCACCAACAACTGCATAAAAGAGATTTTCGATGTCGACGAAACTCAGGTATTCCAGAACTGCAACGATAAATTGTGACGACAACACCTCGGAGCTCAACTCCCCGGGACACTACCACAACCCCTAAATGTCAGGAGGCACCAAGAACAATGTTCTCGTCACAAAACCGTCGGAACGATTCCAAGATACCCGCGTGATCCTAAAAAAATTTAGTGAAATCTGAGAAGATAAGAGTCAAAACTCTACGTCATGATGCCTCACCAGAGCGCCGAAGGGACTGAGGAGTAAAAAGAATTCCTAACTCTCCGATATATAATTCCTAAATGACTCAAAAAAATTCTAGACTCAACAACGCCAGCGATTCGATCAAGCAGGGGGCTCCTAAGTTGGGAAAGGCCCTGATACCAACTTGTAACATCATCGATGCGGCTATATCTCCCACGTGTTGAAGCACGACTTAGAGGCATAACCGCATTGAAAGCAACGTCGCGAGTGAGGTAATCTTCACACAACCCATGTAATACATAAGGGAAAGAGATACATAGTTGGCTTACAATCGCCACTTCACACAATACATAAATAAAGCATTACATCATCCAGATACAATCAAGGTCCGACTACGGAACCCAAAATAAAAGAAGACTACCCCAAATGCTACACAGATCCCCGATCGACCCAACTGGGCTCCACTACTGATCAACTGGAAAATGGAACAACATAAAGAACACGATCTTCATAGAGCTCCTCCTTGAGCTTGGTTGCGTCATCTGCACGGTTCAACGGCACCTACAAGCTGGTTTGGAAGTAAACTGTGAGTCACGGGGACTCATCAATCTCACACCCTCGCGATCAAGACTATTTAAGCTTATAGGTAGGTAAAAGGGTATGAGGTGGAGCTGCGGCAAGCACTAGCATGTATGGTGGCTAACTTACGCAAATGAGAGCGAGAAGAGAAGGCAAGGCACGTTCGAGAAACTATGATCAAGAAGTGATCCTAGAACAACCTACGTCAAGCATAACTCCAACACCGTGTTCACTTTCCGGACTCCACCGAGAAGAGACCATCACGCCTACACACGTGGTTGATGTATTTTAATTAAGATCAACTTCAAGTTTTCTACAACCGGACATTAACAAATTCCCACCTGCCCATAACCGCGGGCACGGCTTTCCAAAGTTCAAAACCCTACAGGGGTGTCCCAACTTAGCCCATCACAAGCTCTCACGGTCAATGAAGGATATTTCTTCTCCCAGGAAGACCCGATCAGGCTCGGAATCCCGGTTACAAGACATTTCGACAATGGTAAAACAAGACCAGCAAAGCCACCCAGATGTGCCGACAAATCCCGATAGGATCTGCACATATCTCGTTCTCAGGGCACACCGGATGAGCAAGACGTCGGGTAGGCCAACCCAGAGTTGCCCCTGGTAGCCCCGGACATCGCTCAGTTGGACCAACACTTAGAGAAGCACTGGCCCGGGGGGGTTAAAATAAAGATGACCCTTGAGCCGGCCGACCCAAGGGAAAGAAAAGGCTAGGTGGAAAATGGTAAAACCAACATTGGGCCTTGCTGGAGGAGTTTTATTCAAGGCGAACTGTCAAGGGGTTCCCATTATAACCCAACCGTGTAAGGGACGCAAAATCAAGAAACATAACACCGGTATGACGGAAACTAGGGCGGCAAGAGTGGAACAAAACACCAGGGATAAGGCCGAGCCTTCCACCCTTTACCAAGTACATAGGTGCATTAATTAAATAAGAGATATTGTGATATCCCAACAAAAATCCATGTTCCAAACATGGAACAAGCTCCAATCTTCACCTGCAACTAGCAACGCTATAAGAAGGGCTCAGCAAAGCGGTAACATAGCCAAACAACGGTTTGCTAGGACAAGGTGGGTTAGAGGCTTGGCTTAACAATATGGGAGGCATGATAAAGCAAGTGGTAGGTATCACAGCATAGGCATAGCAAAAGAGCGAGCAATTAGCAAGCAAAGATAGAAGTGATATCGAGGGTATGGTCATCTTGCCTGAAATCCCGCAACGAAGAAGAACGAGTCCATGAAGGAGACAAACAGACGTAGTCGAACAGGTCCTCACAAACGCGACGTTATCGAAACTAACCCGAAGACGCAACACCGGAAAGAAGCACACAACATAGTAAACAACCACCACATAAACATGGCATGATGCACAACCAAGTATGATGCATGTCCGGTTTAAATATGCATGGACAAAGTGCACAAATAACTCTACAAGTTAAGTGGAGCTCAATATGCAACGAGTTACATATTGACGGAACACCACATCAATTATTTAGTTCTCTCCCGTTTAAATACCCAACAATATTAAATGTTGTTAAACATGGCAAGAGAAGAAGCAAAAGTAAAACCTCTATCTAAACAAGTTTAAATGAGGCCGGAACAAACAACAATTTCGGTAAATCCCCATATGCATTTAGCAATTTAAAGCAAACAACAATTTTAAACATTTTAATTGTTGTTATCATGATGCGGGTGACATGTGCAAGTTTATGCAATTTTTATTAAAAGTTGATAAGAGCATTATGAAGCATTTGTCACCGTGGTGGAAAGAAAGGGTGCAACGGCGACGAATCTAAAAATGATGCCACGACACCATATCGGTTCCGGTAGCTCACGGAGATACCAATGCAAAGGAAGCAAGGGTGCGGATGTTCGGAACATGCTAGAGATGGTGGGGTGATCCTGGATTCCGGGTGTCCCACGAGTTGGCGACAAGGAAACGAGTGACAATTTGGACACGGTGCAAACACGAGCATCTCAAACATCGCAAGCATTCGTTCACGGACGTCGTCTCGGGGTTATACCTTCGAAGCGTGCAAATGAGATGGTTCGGGTTCGATGGGACATAGTGGTACTTTCAGTCCTCAGTGACGGAAGAGGTACAGACGTTCTCAAGACACTTGTCGGTCCGGACTTGGTGTAGTTGTACATGGCAAACGTAGTGGTACTCAGAGTCTTGTCAAACCCAAGCGACGGTAGTCGTACATGACGCGTTGTGGAAGTAGTTGTACTCGCGACTTTGGCGGCGGTAGTCGTTCGGGGTCTTGGCGGTTCGTCGTGTAGCCGTACATGTTCGACGTGGTACATGGTTCGAAGTCGTGCATGTCCCGTAGATGTTCAGGGTCACGTTGAGGAACTTGTCGAATCCGGGGTCTCAGTCGTCGGTAGTGGTACACGTTTCGAAGGTGAACTTGACGAACTCGAATCCCTTCGAGGTTGTCGTGGTACTTGGGGTCTTCGGACCCGCCGGTCTCGTTTTTGCGACAATAGTTGAACTTGAAGTTATTGGTTCATGGGTATTTGGCGACGGTAGTCGTTCCAGGCATCGGGTGTCGAGGTACTTGGCGTTCTTAGCGATTCCGAAGATGAAGGTAGAGGTACTTGACGCGTCACCGTGATGTCGTACACTTGTCGGAAAGGATGGCACATCCAAAACGAAGCAACACCAAAAAAAGGCCTCGGGTCTTCGTGGTCACGACGAGAGGCGCCCTGGATGGAGGTGTGAGCAGAGGATGAACGGAACACGGCGGCGCAACAGCAGCTAGCGAGGCGTGGTGGAGGTCTCGCGCGGTCTGACAGGGGAAAACAGCGGCAGTTTGGTGAGGACGCAGACACCTAGCGCGGCTCGGGACTCCGGCGAAGGGAAAAGGGAGGCAGCGACCTGCTCCTCGCGGCGCTCCGGTGAGCCCGGGGCTCCGGCAAAGAAAGAGATGGTGCGCTGGACGAGGGGTCGCCGGACCTAGCGACTCCCGACGACGGCGATCTCCGGGGCTGATGTAGGGGACTAGGGCAGGAGGCCGGACGGAGGAAGGCGGCGCTGTCCCGCGGCTGGAGGGCGGCATGGCGCAGGACCTGTGGGCGCTGGAGGCGACGCCGGTCCTCGGGCGATGACGAGGAGGAGGCCGGGGTTGCAGAAGGCGGCGGCGCGGCCTGGAGCAAGGAAGCAGAGGCCGGTGGCGCGAGGGAAGGAGGGAGGCGCACTAGCGAAGAAGATCGAGAGGGAGGAGGGACACGGATCGGGAGGAGCGGGCGTGCGCGACAGAGGACGAGGGGATCGGGAGATGGGGGCTAGGTTAGATCCGGGGGGGGGGACTGGGCCTTGGAGGCCGGCCTGGGTGCGGGTGTTCTAGGTGGGCCGGTGTGGAAATTGGCCTAGGGAGGCCCAGTTGGGCTCTCTGCTCTCTCTCTCTCTCTCTCTCTCTCTCTCTATTTCCCATTCTTTTCCATTTAAGACAAAACAGAAAAAGAGGAAGAAAAGAAAGAGAAGGTAGGGGAGGACTCTGGGCGTGGGGATAATTTTCATGAACTCGTAAAAGATGCACGGTTCGAGAAAATTAGAAAAGGCCAGTTCGAACGATAAGAATTCAAACTCATTTGAATTTAATTCAAATGGGTTTGAACTAGGACGAGGTTTTTGGAGTATCCAAAAATGTTGAGAATTTTGGTAGAGCTCCGGAAAAAGATAAAAGAATTATCGACAAAGTTTGAGAGTCGAAAAACGGAAGAAGGAAAGGTCAAGGAAATTAATATGCAAGTGTGTTAAGGTGAATTCCAAAAGAATGGATTTTTTTATCATAGCTCCCTAATATCGGGAGGATATGTTATAAAGAAAATCACCATGTGAATTCCCTCAATTTAAATAGATCAAAAGATCTACGCAATTTATTTAGAAGAGTTTTGAAACGATTGCAATATTAATGGCAATGATGACATGATGCAATGCACATGATGCAATGATAAGAAATGCAAGACATGCAAGCAAATGACATGGCAACCACAGCGAATAACTGGAAGACACCTGGCACATCGGTCTCGGGGCGTTACATAAGGATCCGAATAATGAGAAAAGGTAAGCTCAAAAGGACTTTTTGACCTCCTCGAGGAAGACATGAGCTCTCCAATTGCTTCATCTGGAATGGTCGAGCAGTTTGGAGTTTCACCATGACGTCTCCCCACCGCCACTCGTCCAGTACCATAGTGCGTATGGCCTGATTAGCCAACTGCCCGACTGGATCTCATCACTCACACCACACACCTCACAAAGTTTGAAGTGGGATGGACAGAACTTGTTGGCGACCAGTTATTTGGTGTCTTGTGTAAGTTGCCCAACCTACAGAGGGAGATGGTCCAACTGATGCAAAATATATAGCTACAAAGGCTCAGAACTGGTTGCACGCCCTGAACTTCCCGTCGTGTCTTGTGTTGAGGATCCTGGAGGTGATGGCCACACTTCCCGGCGTGCTCACATTCGAGACGGGATCAATGATTGTCGAGCTCGATGTTCATCAGCGACGTGCAATTGGAGAGCTTCTGTGCGATGGAGCTGGTGAGCCGGTTCGTGCTCATCTACAGCTGCTTGAGGTTCAACAATCGACAGCCATCCCGAGGTCGCCGAAATGTTGCCGGCGACAGGGTGAGCTCCTCGGACCAGCTGAGCTCCTGCGGCCACAGTGATGCCGAACATGGTGAGGTCGGAATGTGTTAATAACACAGATACCTGAATTGCTAAAAAAAGCCAAGTTGGAGATACAATGATAAATTTATATCGAGGAGGTGTTCATAGTTCATACAATTATTATTACCCCGCAAATTTCAAACATACAAATAATTACTGCAAAAAAAAACAAATAAAGAGGTGCTGGCGCTTCGAATTAAACTGCATGCATATGATGCCACCAGGAAATAGACTATATTTTAGAGGATAGAGTGTATGAGTGTGTCAAGACGTTTGGACTTGTGCTTGACCATCCGGAGTCTGGATCCTTCTCTCACCACCTCCACGCCGGTGAGCAGGACCACCGTGTCGACACACTCGGTGCCACTGCCCCATCCGTCCATTTCCATGATGTTGAAGCTCCTGTGGATACAGAACTTGCCATCCCCGAGATACACCATGCTGCGGTTCGTCTCGTGCCATCCCGATGGTGGGTCGATTTCGATCCACGCATGGCGCAGCGCCGGGGCCGACCCGTCCATCCTCCTAGCGCCGGAGATGTCCGCGACAGTGAAGTGTGGGTGTATGTGGAAGCCTATATTCTCGAAGCCGAACAGGAGGTTGTTACCGAGCTCGGGGACGTGCAGGGCGCGGGACCAGAATGGCAACTTCCAGTCGCCTGCCTTGGTCCACTCGCCGGTTCTCGTGTCGAAGCAGTAGGTGCCGGCGGCGGGGTTGGGCTCTGGCCGTTCCCGTGTTGAAGCAGTTGGTTCGAACGAGACATAGATGGTGGTGTTGCTGCTAGAGGCATCCTCCTCACTGTCATGGCCGTGGACCAGCGCATAGGACTCAACGGAGACAGGGTCGCGGCCTCTATGATGGTAGTTGTTGGCCTCGTCGAGGACAATGGGCGGCGAAGGGAGCTCGCGCCAATGCCACACGCAACTGTTCCTATGAACGCGGTCGCGGTACCACTCATCCATGAACTTGCTTGGCGACGGCGGGTTGGGATCGCCGTAGACGAAGACCTCAAAGCTGTGGCCCTTGCGGTCCATGACGTAGAGCGCGTCGGGGCGGTCAGGGTCATGGGCCACATCGGGGCGGGAGGGATCGTCCTCGGCGGCGGCAGTGGTGTGGGTTACGCAGAGGGAGACGGGGTTCCACCATGGATCTGGCTTCTTGTTGAGACGGGGCATCATCTCGACGGTGGCGGCCTCGATGTCGTAGAGCGAGGCCATGCCATTGCCGTCGACGCAGAGGAATTTTGCCTCGCCCTCGCCGGTCCCGGTGCCGCCGTAGAGAGGCAAGAAGTCGAAGTTGGTGACGTAGCCGCCTATTTGACGGGAGGTGTTGAACCTGAGTTTGGGCGTGGGCAGCCGCAGGACGCCGTCGTAGTTGTCCTCCGCCGTGCTCTCGTCCTCCTCCTTTGGCGTGCCCACCTTCTCCTTCTCCTCCGTATTGTCCGCCGGCGTGCTGTCCTTCGCCGCCTTGGCCTTGGCCGCTCGTTGGATCTGGTGCTGCTGCGCTTGGGCCGTGGTGGGGTAGAAGAGGTGCTTCCTGGGGTTGATGATGCGGCTCAGCGACCCACCTCTGCATTTGCTTGTCAGCACGTTCAAGAACCGCCGTGCCTTCATGGCTTTTCCGGCGATCGATCGACTACCCAGGCGACGGCTAGGTCATGCTTTTCTCGATGTCACCAACGAACCGACCCACGAATATACAATTTTGTTTTTTTGAGAAACACCGACGAATGAATATACATGGCTTTGTGGACTTGCCCATAACCAAGTGGCAGGCTTATAATGAGCACGGGCCGGCCTCCTTTCTTTTCTTTTCACAAAGGAAAATTTTACATGGACTCAAAAAAAAAAGAAGGAAAAATATACAATACGTTTTGGCACATATTATTGTGCTCATGCTTTCTTCTCCTTCGTTTTGCTTCTCAGTTGCATGATAATGTACTTTCCAGACTCTCTACAGTGGCGCTGGACCACATCCGCTACCTACTCGGCGAACTCATACTATCAGGCGCTCTTCCTAGGTGCCTGCCAAGACCCACATTGGCAGCTCACTTGGAAGCCATGGGCCCCTCTCCACATAAAATTCTTCATCTGGATGGCGTTGCAAGACAGGTGCTGGACGGCTGCATTCCTCGCTCGACATGGCCTTCCGCACGAGGACTCCTGCGTCTTCTGCGACCAAGAGGAGGAGACCATGCAACCTCTCTTGGCGGGCTATACTTTCCCACGGCAAATCTGGCACGAGATCCTAAGCTGGGTTCGTTCCACAGCCGACATTCCGAGAAGTGACACTGACTTCTATGCATGGTGGGAGACGTCCTGCAACCGCTCACCTTCCTCGGCGCGCAAGGGCTTGGCCTCCTTGATCATTCTCACCGCTTGGTGGCTTTGGAAGCACCGGAACGCTTGCATATTTGATGGCGAGCAGCCCTCCATCTCCCGGCTTTCCGGCATCATTAGAGACGAGGCACGCATGTGGGCTAAGGCTGGCGCCACCGGACTGCACAAGATCGTTCCTGAGGGATAGCTTTGTAGGCTCTTGGGGCTGAGCAACCCCATGTCTGTTCTGCTCCTAGTTCACTTCCGTGCCTTCTTGTGTACATGGCTTAGTGAGCTCCTGTAACCCCATGCCGTAAAACTCTTCGCCTATCAATGCAAAGATAGCATCCTCTGCGTATTCGCGAAAAAAAAAGATAATGTACTTTCTGTTGAGCAATTAATGGAAAGGGAGTTGTTTGCGCAAAAAAAATGGAAAGGGAGTTGTTTGCGCAAAAAAAATGGAAAGGGAGTTGTTGCACTATTTGCAACTTGTAGAGCCTAATTGGTTTGGTGCCAATAATTGGCAATGCCAATTGTTGGCAAGTCTAAAAAGTTGGCTCTCAATTGGTTGGCTACCAATTGGTTCTTGACCACCTCTCGAAAAGTTGCCAATTTTTGGCAACTTTTGGTTTTGGCAAATGTTGGCTTTCTAAATATTGGCAATGCCAAACTTTGGTAGTGAAACAATTAGCCTCGTATTATCTGATTTTGTGACTTCGGCCCAAGCCTACCGGTGACGGGCCTCGCTCCGCTCGCTCGTTAGAAGTTAACCTCCCTTTTTATACTTGAACTAGATCATCGAAGGCGCGCGTTGCCGCGCCCATCTATGTTACAATATAATTATAGTAGGTATTACGAAATCGCTCGATGTATTATTAAAAATGGTAAGCTTTGAGACTATACTTGGAGGAATTGCAAAGCATTGAGGTTACACTTACCAGAAAATAAATGTCAAAATCGGAGTGCAAGATACTCAATTGAAAAGTAGTAACTATATATCATTATAATAGACTCCTTGAGATGAATTAATGCTACAAATTTTCCATGTCAAATATGTATAATGCAATTCATAGACACAAAGCTCACTCCAGCCTTTATGAAAAATAAAGATCTGCAATTAGCTTGGTTATTAAGTGAGAGGCTTCAAAACACATTATCAAACATTGCACATGTCTTTTTTACAGGCCGTACTGCCAAATCAAGCACTCAAATACAAGAGACCTTTTAAAAGTAACAATCATACATCAACAAAACTTTGATCTAGCCCCCTGACCTTTCTATATCGTCAGCCACCTCAATTTTTTTCTCCAGCCAAAAACACCACCTTCTGCTCCAACGTGAATAAATGTCAAATGCTACTACATCTGTTCTTAAGCAGATCATTTGAAGTTCAGTCTTGATTGGAGTTATATCGTTTGCCACCTCAATTTTTTCTCAAGCCAAACACACCATCTTCTGCTCGAAGGTGAACTTGATGTTTTCAGCTTGTTCAAAGAGAGGAAAAAAACTTAAATCCATGTGAACATTGGTAAAAGGGTTAAAGTTGCATGAATGTAGTTGTATAATTTTCAGCCTTTCAGAACCCATGTAGCTGCTCCCCTTCTGTGACGCCCGGGTAATCAAGCTACAGTAATCTCTACTTATGACGCCATGTCACCTCCGTTACTGTCGCTAATCTCGCGTTAATTCAAAACGATTCGAATTCAAATTTGGATTTTTGGCAAACAAACAAAGTTTTCAAACTTCAAAACAAGCATGTTCGGACCGTGTCAAATATTGCATAGATAATTATCGTGACATAAACACATTTTTATAAAAGGCCTAAATAATTTAAAATTATTTAAAACAGGAAAGTAAATAAATAAAAGAAAAGAAAATACAAAAGAGAAAAATTAAAC
>NC_041390.1:631814178-631821170 GCF_002162155.2 Triticum dicoccoides | reverse complement strand
GCTCTTCGCCGGACCGCACTCCCTCTCCCCCCACGTCGGCCGGCCACCACGGCTGCCTTGGCCACTGGCTCGGCCCAGCCGCACTCTCCCGCGCGCGTCCGCCGCTGTGGCCACGCCCGCTCGGTCGCCAGGGCCGCGCCCCCTGCTCCCCTCGCCCCACGCCGGCACCGCCGCCCTGCTGCCGCTGGTGCGGTGGCCGCCGGCAACCTCGCCCCGCACTGGGCGGGATGCGCCACTGCGCCCATCCCTGGCTGGCGGCGTGGCGCCTATTCTGGATAATGTTGGATTAAATAATTAATTAAATTTCGGAAATTAATAAAATCTTTAGAAAATCATATCTTTTAATCCGTAACTCGGATTAAAATATTTTCAACATGAAAGTTGTTCAGAACGACGGGACGAATCCGAACACGCAGTCCGTTCGTCCGCCACACACCCCTAACCTATCGAACTCACAACTTTCCCCCTCCGGCTCCTCTGTCCGAAAACACGAAACACCAGGGATATTTTCCTGGATGTTTCCCCCCTTAACCGGTACCACCTCATACCACGTTAGGGCACGCCTAGCATCGTTACTTGTCTTGTCATGCATCGATATGCATCTGTTTACATGGTATTCATTGTTTCTTCCCCCTCTTCTCTCCGGTAGACTACGAGACCGACGCTGCTGCTGCCCAGTTCGACTACGGAGTTGACGACCCCTCTCTCTTGCCAGAGCAACCAGGCAAGCCCCCCCTTTGATCACCAGATATCGCCTACTCTTCTCTATACTGCTTGCATTAGAGTAGTGTAGCATGTTACTGCTTTCAGTTAATCCTATACTGCTGCATAGCCTGTCCTTGCTACTACTGTTGTTACCTTTACCTGCTATCCTACTGCTTAGTATAGGATGCTAGTGTTCCATCAGTGGCCCTACACTCTTGTCCGTCTGCCATGCTATACTACTGGGCTGTGATCACTTCGGGAGGTGATCACGAGCATATACTATATACTTTACACTATTACATTACCTGTGATACTGTTCGGAGATGGGGGCTGAAAGGACAGGTGGCTCCATCCCGGTAGAGGTGGGCCAGGGTTCCCGACGGCCCCCAACTGTTACTTTGTGGCGGAGCGACAGGGTAGGTTGAGACTACCTGGGAGAGAGGTGGGCCTAGCCCTGTTCGGCGTTCGCGAATACTTAACACGCTTAACGAGATCTTGGTATTTGATCTGAGTTGGCTACGAGCCTATACGCACTAACCATCTACGTGGGAGTAGTTATGGGTATCCCGACGTCGTGGTATCAGCCGAAACACTTCGTGACGTCAGCGACTGAGCGGCGCGCGCCGGATTGGACTGGAACGCCACTAGGCTAGGTCTGCTTCCGGCCGCCCACGCAACGTGCAGGTGTGCTCAGGGCGATGGGCCCAGACCCCTGCGCGCCTAGGTTTAAACCGGCGTGCTAGCCTCTCTGTTGTGCCTAGGTGGGGCTACGACTTGTTGATCTTCCGCGGCCGGGCATGACCCAGGAAAGTGTGTCCGGCCAAATGGGATCAAGCGTGTTGGGTAAGTTGGTGCACCCCTGCAGGGAAGTTAATCTATTCGAATAGCCGTGATCTTCGGTAACAGGACGACTTGGAGTTGTACCTTGACCTTATGACAACTAGAACCGGATACTTAATAAAACACACCCTTCCAAGTTCCACAGACAACTCGGTGATCGCTTTTCCACAGGGCGACGAGGGGAGGATCGCCGGGTAGGATTATGCTACTGCGATGCTACTGGAGATGCTACTTGGAGATGCTACTTGGAGATGCTACTTGGAGATGCTACTTGGGGGACTTCAATCTACTCTCTTCTGCATGCTGCAAGACGGAGGCTGCCAGAAGCGTAGTCTTCGACAGGATTAGCTATCCCCCTCTTATTCTGGCATTCTGAAGTTCAGTCCACCGATATGGCCCTTTACACATATACCCATGCATATGTAGTGTAGCTCCTTGCTTGCGAGTACTTTGGATGAGTACTCACGGTTGCTTTTCTCCCTCTTTTCCCCTTTCCCTTCTACCTGGTTGTCGCAACCAGATGCTGGAGCCCTGGAGCCAGACGCCACCGTCGACGATGATTCCTACTACACTGGAGGTGCCTACTACTACGTGCAGGCCGCTGACGACGACCAAGAGTAGTTAGGAGGATCCCAGGCAGGAGGCCTGCGCCTCTTTCGATCTGTATCCCAGTTTGTGCTAGCCATCTTATGGCAACTTGTTTAACTTATGTCTGTACTCAGATATTGTTGCTTCCGCTGACTCGTCTATGATCGAGCACTTGTATTCGAGCTCTCGAGGCCCCTGGCTTGTATTATGATGCTTGTATGACTTATTTATATTTTAGAGTTGTGTTGTGATATCTTCCCGTGAGTCCCTGATCTTGATCGTACACATTTGCGTGCATGATTAGTGTACGATTGAATCTGGGGCGTCATAAGTTGGTATCAGAGCCGACTGCCTGTAGGAATCCCCCTTTCCAACTCTTTGGCCGAAGTCGAGTCTAGTAATTGCAAAACTTTTACTAACATGGCCGTGTGGCTTATGGGCCCACGTCGCCATTGGGTGGTATTAGGATCTTTTACTCCTCGATCTTTACTCTGGTACTCTGAGCTCTCTTCTATTCGGGTTAAACGAAATTTTTACTAAAATCTAACTTTAGGTTCTCGAAAATACTTTCTCCCGGAGAGGCCCTTCAGTCCAGATGATCACCGACTGCACCAGAAGATTTCGGAGATACTCTTTGATATTCTCTCGAGACTTTGTGCCCATCACTTTTGCTAATCCCGACCACCGATAAATCCTTATGGATAACTACTTACACTTGCCATTCATGCAATCATCCCCCATTGATCTTGTTATTACAAGATGCCCCGAAGTTTTCTCTATTGTACCGAGAATACTTTGTGCCTACTGCCTAGCAGTTCTTTGCCACATGAATACCCCTTCAAATAAATCCTCGCACTTGTCGAGTATCCGATCATCCCCAGTTGTTCATGTGTTTCACAAAAGTCTTCAAAATAATATTCGATCTTCCGAAAATCTTCTGGAGCCTTTGGCTCTTGAAATTCTTGCTTGCTCACATTATGGTTAATCCCATAAGTCTCGTAGTCTTAATGACATTCCTTGTCATTATCATTTTGAGTCTGCTGACTCAATATGTTTGCGAATACATGCAATCATCATTGATCCTTATAAATTACTTCTCCGGCTAAGCTGCCATTCTTTTAACTGGAATTGGTTCTCGACCAATCCAATTGTCGTTGATTGTACCCTAAGGCTATTCAACTTATCCATCCCTAATCAGAGCATTGCTTCTGATCCCTTGATTTGGAAATCATAATTCCTTTGCATTTGACAATTGAGTTAGTCAGTTGTTTCTATAATCTGATCTCCTTGCAATCTTCTTCCTCTAGTTGAGTACCGATGCTCACATCAGATCCCTTGTGGACCACCAGATCCTTTGTTGGATTTTATCTGACAACGCCCTTCATATTCAATAACCTTGTGAGCCTTTCCTCTGATACATAATGCCTTTGGTAAATTGTATCCTCTGCTTTCTTAACCATGCTCTGCCTTCGAGCTTGAGTTAATTACTTCTAAAGATTCTGGTATATGATTCTAAGATGCCCCGATGGGTTCAACCTATGCCTTCCTTAATAGGTGTGAACTCGAAAGTTTTCACGAGTCGTACTCTTCTGGTATTTTGCCAGATAAAATTTCAAAACTACAACTTCATTGAGCGCGAGAAGTGAATGAAAGGTTGTGCGTTGGAGAAGTGGGAGTCGACCTTGAACTTTGTGTTCATGCCCATGGACACGATGTACATCTTCTCATCGAAGCTTCTTTTAAAATTAATTATTCCCTTGGTATAAGTTCGTCTTATATCTGAGATCTGGCCTTTTGCAATCGTGGTTCCGACCATGATTGTTCTTCTTTGATCTCATTTCTCGGACAAGTTAAAACAATTGTCTTCTATGGATCAATACACCAGTCCAACCTTTACTTTGATCTTGTGTCAAGTATTACCCCCCTGGTATCTCGAGATTATCATGGAACTGCATAACTTTTTATGAGTTCTTCATCAAGTGATACCTTCCCACTGATTCCAAATTTTTGCGGGCCCTAAATTATTGAACACTCAAAGACACCGATAACTGAACCGAGTCCGCTCTACGGTTCAACAACTCTTCAGTAAGCTTCTATAAGTACGAGTTTGTACCCGATCACGCCATTCCTAGCCTGTTTGGCTATATCATTGTCGTGACGATTCTAACTGTGCTACCTGGTCCTTATTCTCGGAGCACCAATTTTCGACGATGAACTAACCTTACGTCGATCCTCATCGTCATATCATTTCGCCTTGAACAACAAGCTTGGTTTCAAGTTTGTGTCGTACCCTTGGTTCCAATAACCTTTCACTTCATCATTACTTGACTTGATGTCGTCACCGATCGATTACATCTTCATGAACTCTCGCGACAAATGTGTCGTGAATATCATCAACATTCTGAGCTCTTCCAAGAGATCTATTGAAATCATGATGAGAAATACCATCCTTGCCCTCGATGATTGGTGTTATCAGCGACCACTTTATTGCCTTCCGTTCAACACAAACTTGTTCGTGTTTCGTGTTATACCTTGAGATCCTTACTATCCAACATTTGTTCTTCTTTAGCTTGGAGTATTACCATCTTTTATGACAAGAATGTCATGAGGATTACTCCACCTCTTAAGAATTCTTGGTATGGTGATACTTCTCACCATCACCATTCTTCCTTGGTCCCTGTGTTGTTTTTAACCAGCATACCAATAGACGCTGTGTGAGTTCTGTACTTCTAGCAACCCTATTGCTTTGAAGATAACGATCGACAGTTCGTTCTTAGAATGTTGATTATTGAATCGTCACTCTAACATTGATCTTGCTGCCTAAGGTCATATTTCGGGCACACCTTTCAACTAATGATTGATGGTGTATGTTTCCCTAGAACATACAACATTATAACATTTGAATTGACAAGTGTCATCTTCTTGTTCACATTATTGTGGAAATCCATCCGTTTGGAATTCTCGATGGATTGGCGTTGAGCCCATTAGCCACCTCCTTGTCCTCTCCTTGGGTTAATGATGAACTCTTGTTAACGAAAGTCACTTCATAGTTCATTTCCCGAGAATCTTACAGTGTCATCCCGTCAATTTGTGTTGCACCTTTCTTCTCAGGCATCCTGAGCCTGAGGTATCCTGACACCAATCATACCTGAATCTCCGTCAGATATGATGGTTGGGACAACTTCCCAAGAGTTATGATATTGATCCTTTGATGACCCGGTAACATGATGTCATGCCTAGCACCCCCCCCCCGGCTGGAGGACCTATCATTATAGATTCCTTTTCAGCAAGGTTATCCATTCATCCATGAGGAAATTGTAAGACTTATTCTACAAGTTATTCCTGATGGATCCTTCGTGTTTCCAAAGTCTGATCTTCACCTGAAGACCATGTCAATGCTATCTCGAAGCATGTCAATGGTACTCCGATTTTCAACAGGAACATTTGAAGCACGATGCTAAATTTTATTTATCATTTATCCTAACACCGTTGTATGGGTAATATCAAGAGATTCCTCCCCCCTTACCTAAATGGTTTTCTACTTTATATCCTGTCATGGATATCTTGCTCTGCTTGTACTTGGGAAGGATATACCCTTGAAATATGTGTTTAAACATATTTTCCTTTCCATTGTTCTGTTTAATCTGATGATCATATTTTCCTTCCATTGGTTTGTTTGAACCTTTTCTATGATCTATATGATATAAGCAGTAATAATCCACTGCTTGTGCAAACACCTCGAGGTACAACTCTGTCAGTAAGACCCTGTTACTATTGTTGATGACATTCCGGTAGCCACCGATGGACGAGAACCTTGGCTATTGGTCCGCCTCGTTCAACCAGCAGGAAAGTGGTTCTCTTCGTCCCTCGCCCTTGGTACCAACGTTGATGCCGACATAACTGACATGGTACTCTCTGACATGCCTTGCTATCATGACCGTGAAATATGTCACTGCTCCTATTAAAAAAAAGAAAACCACATGGTGGGCCCATAACCCACAGGTCCCATGATCGAAACCTGACTGTCCTGTACACCCCCTATTCCCAAAGTTATTCCTCGCACGTGGCCTCGTATGTAATTCACGGGCCACTGTCCTAGTGATCTATTCTGGTATCAGACGCAATACTTACTCTCGCTACTCTGAACCCCTTTCTCACTCTGGTTCAGGCTTCGAGCAACTATCTATTCTCTTGGAGCCTCTTATGGTACCTTCGTACCTTACTCTCGAGGTATTTCATATGTTCAACTCAAGAGATAATCTTATACTCATTCATGGGTTAACCCCAGATTGTTTCCCTCAACAGCATTATGTCGTAGTGAGCTGCCCCTTATCCTTTCGTAAGTACGATGAAGTTCCCGAAGAAATGATGACAAGTTTATCATGATGCTTTGGAATAAAGAATTGAAGACATCAACGAAAGGGATTAACTTCTTCGAGAAGATCCGTTAGAATTTCGTAACCAGACTTTTCCCTCTTACTCCCCTCTTAAATCTCGGGACGAGATTTCTTGTAGTGGAGGAGAATTGTGACGCCCGGGTAATCAAGCTACAGTAATCTCTACTTATGACGCCATGTCACCTCCGTTACTGTCGCTAATCTCGCGTTAATTCAAAACGATTCGAAGTCAAATTTGGATTTTTGGCAAGCAAACAAAGTTTTCAAACTTCAAAACAAGCATGTTCGGACCGTGTCAAATATTGCATAGATAATTATCGTGAAATAAACACATCTCTATAAAAGGCCTAAATAATTTAAAATTATTTAAAACAAAAAAGTAAATAAATAAAAGAAAAGAAAATACAAAAGAGAAAAACTAAACTAACAAAAAAAAGGAAAAGAAAGAGAAAACCCCCCTGC
>NC_041390.1:631798811-631813362 GCF_002162155.2 Triticum dicoccoides | reverse complement strand
CGCCCTGCTGCCGCTGGTGCGGTGGCCGCCGGCAACCTCGCCCCGCACTGGGCGGGATGCGCCCCTATGCCCATCCCTGGCCGGCGCCGTGGCCACCGGCCTCCCCTGCTCCGGCGCCCTGCCGGCTCCGCCCACCTCTGGGCGTGCGCCTGAACGAACGGGTGCGGGGCACCCGTTGCGCCTGAAACTGCACCGCCCTATGCCCGCTAAGGCCCCCGGGGCCACTGACTAGGGGGCCCCACGCCCCATAACGTTTTATTAAAAAAAAGAATTAGAATTAAAATTAAAAATAATAAATAAAAATAAAAATGATTTAATAAAATTAGTTATTAACTAATTAATTAAGTAAGTAATTAATTAAGTTAATTAATCCTAATTAGATTAACCTAATCACTAATTAAACTAATTAATCTGTTTTAGTTAATCATAGAGAATGACAGGTGGGTCCCACTGGACCCACACGTCAGGTTGACCAGGTCAATGGTCAACGTTGACTGCTGACATTACCCTGATGTCATGCTGACGTCAGCATTTACTATTCTGGATAATGTTGGATTAAATAATTAATTAAATTCCGGAAATTAATAAAATCTTTAGAAAATCATATCTTTTAATCCGTAACTCGGATTAAAATATTTTCAACATGAAAGTTGTTCAGAACGACGGGACGAATCCGGACACGCAGTCCGTTCGTCCGCCACACACCCCTAACCTATCGAACTCGCAACTTTCCCCCTCCGGCTCCTCTGTCCGAAAACACGAAACACCAGGGATATTTTCGTGGATGTTTCCCCCCTTAACCGGTACCACCTCATACCACGTTAGGGCACGCCTAGCATCGTTACTTGTCTTGTCATACATCGATATGCATCTGTTTACATGGTATTCATTGTTTCTTCCCCCTCTTCTCTCCGGTAGACTACGAGACCGACGCTGCTGCTGCCCAGTTCGACTACGGAGTTGACGACCCCTCTCTCTTGCCAGAGCAACCAGGCAAGCCCCCCCTTTGATCACCAGATATCGCCTACTCTTCTCTATACTGCTTGCATTAGAGTAGTGTAGCATGTTACTGCTTTCAGTTAATCCTATACTGCTGCATAGCCTGTCCTTGCTACTACTGTTGTTACCTTTACCTGCTATCCTACTGCTTAGTATAGGATGCTAGTGTTCCATCAGTGGCCCTACACTCTTGTCCGTCTGCCATGCTATACTACTGGGCTGTGATCACTTCGGGAGGTGATCACGGGCATATACTATATACTTTACACTATTACATTACCTGTGATACTGTTCGGAGATGGGGGCTGAAAGGACAGGTGGCTCCATCCCGGTAGAGGTGGGCCTGGGTTCCCGACGGCCCCCAACTGTTACTTTGTGGCGGAGCGACAGGGCAGGTTGAGACTACCTGGGAGAGAGGTGGGCCTGGCCCTGTTCGGCGTTCGCGGATACTTAACACGCTTAACGAGATCTTGGTATTTGATCTGAGTTGGCTACGAGCCTATACGCACTAACCATCTACGTGGGAGTAGTTATGGGTATCCCGACGTCGTGGTATCAGCCGAAGCACTTCGTGACGTCAGCGACTGAGCGGCGCGCGCCGGATTGGACTGGAACGCCACTAGGCTAGGTCTGCTTCCGGCCGCCCACGCAACGTGCAGGTGTGCTCAGGGCGATGGGCCCAGACCCCTGCGCGCCTAGGTTTAGACCGGCGTGCTAGCCTCTCTGTTGTGCCTAGGTGGGGCTACGACTTGTTGATCTTCCGCGGCCGGGCATGACCCAGGAAAGTGTGTCCGGCCAAATGGGATCAAGCGTGTTGGGTAAGTTGGTGCACCCCTGCAGGGAAATTAATCTATTCGAATAGCCGTGATCTTCGGTAACAGGACGACTTGGAGTTGTACCTTGACCTTATGACAACTAGAACCGGATACTTAATAAAACACACCCTTCCAAGTTCCACAGACAACCCGGTGATCGCTTTTCCACAGGGCGACGAGGGGAGGATCGCCGGGTAGGATTATGCTACTGCGATGCTACTGGAGATGCTACTTGGAGATGCTACTTGGAGATGCTACTTGGAGATGCTACTTGGAGATGCTACTTGGGGGACTTCAATCTACTCTCTTCTGCATGCTGCAAGACGGAGGCTGCCAGAAGCGTAGTCTTCGACAGGATTAGCTATCCCCCTCTTATTCTGGCATTCTGCAGTTCAGTCCACCGATATGGCCCTTTACACATATACCCATGCATATGTAGTGTAGCTCCTTGCTTGCGAGTACTTTGGATGAGTACTCACGGTTGCTTTTCTCCCTCTTTTCCCCTTTCCCTTCTACCTGGTTGTCGCAACCAGATGCTGGAGCCCTGGAGCCAGACGCCACCGTCGACGATGATTCCTACTACACTGGAGGTGCCTACTACTACGTGCAGGCCGCTGACGACGACCAAGAGTAGTTAGGAGGATCCCAGGCAGGAGGCCTGCGCCTCTTTCGATCTGTATCCCAGTTTGTGCTAGCCATCTTATGGCAACTTGTTTAACTTATGTCTGTACTCAGATATTGTTGCTTCCGCTGACTCGTCTATGATCGAGCACTTGTATTCGAGCTCTCGAGGCCCCTGGCTTGTATTATGATGCTTGTATGACTTATTTATGTTTTAGAGTTGTGTTGTGATATCTTCCCGTGAGTCCCTGATCTTGATCGTACACATTTGCGTGCATGATTAGTGTACGATTGAATCGGGGGCGTCACACCTTCATAAGCAACAAAACACATCACACACAAAAAAACACTACCATATTTTCACCAGGCAAACTTCATTCATGCAAGTGACTGGAAACGCACAACAAAACATGGTTGAAGAGAAAAGTTCCCTTCCTTAAGGGCACGTTGTTAGGTAGAAATGATGCACCCTTGTGGATCAAACATGGGCAAACGAGCTTACAACCATGCGCTCGAGCAAATAAATCGCCACTCGTTTGCCTGGAAGGGACAAAAATTTCAGAAAGTTTCAGGTGATTGGAGCCATGTGGATCAAACGCAGGTGGGCAAGCTTACAAACGGCCTTCCAGGTTCCCAAGTGTTGTTCTTGTACAAGTCCAGTCTAATTAGGTTCTGAAAATCATCAAGTTCCGACAGGATCGCCCATTCATTTTTGTGTGTGTGCATGCAAAAGCATACAAATAGTCCAGACAAATGAATTGCATTGAAATGAATAATCGGTAATATTAAACAGAAATATGCCAGGCCTAAATTTCATGAAAGAAACTTTGACGAAATTTAGGACGTAAAAAAATACACCATCGAGAAAAATGGAAATGGATCCTACATTCTTTCAAAATAGATATGTTAGTTATTTAGTTCACAATGTCCAGAACAGATTTTAGGAGGACACAGAAGGATAGAAAATAGTATCCTATCTACTTGTTTCACCTAAGATGGCATACTTGTATATAACACTAAAATGGAAGCTATGGTTTCCTCCTTTTATGACTAAATATCTTCAGATTCATTAGTCATCGGAGAGGCTGAAACCATGACCCTTATATTAGTTTCTGTTTTCAAGTTCATATGCCTGCTACCGCTTTTCACAAAACAATTCTACGTGCAACCGACTGATAAAACCTTTAGCTTAATTAGCATTGGTTGTAGTAAAAGTAAACAGTTACTTACCCAGCTTAACACATAAACTTTGAACGGACAAAAGTACCAAATTGAATAAATTGAAAGTTAAACAAATTTTAACATGGAGGCTGGAAAATATGCCATTCTCAAATCTTGATCAAAACCGAAGAATTGGTATTCACCACTTTATCATATATAAGAACTGATCGGATACTACAAAATAAGATTTCATCTGCTCACCTTGGGGCAGCAATCTCCACCACACATACACATAAGGAAGAATACAGGGAGATCTACCCGAACATGATCTTGAATATTTTGTGCTGCTGGAGTAGAGAGGGTGAGCGAAGAGTGGACGAGGAGGAAGCATATATACATGCATCAGTTGGAAACTGAAGTGTACAGGCGAGACGTCGCCCCCAGACATGAATGCCTGCTTCAAGACTGAAGTATGATTGTGTTAATTAAGGCTGGGTGGAGCAGTTTCCAGGAGATAATGCGCCATCATCGCCCGCGTCCCCACACCTCCATACCTTGCAGGTGGATCAGCCCGGCTGGGTCGACCGGCCCTGGGTTCACCTGCATCATGTGTTTCTGCTCGATCCCCGCACGCTAGATTCACTCGTAAGCGAATCGTGGGCTAGATTCGCGCGCGCGTCGGCTCGATCCCACCGCAGGTCGCCTGCTTCGCCTGAATCGAGCGGCCGCCGCATCCGCTCTCGTTCGACCGCCCTTGATTCGTTCTTGTGTGGAGCGAGTTTTTTTTCCTTTACAGAAAGGGAATCGGCGAATCGCTTGTAGAGATGGCCTTCGATGCATTGGGTCGAGCAGGAAATGATGGCCCAATTAAGCACAGGCCTCCAAAATAGCTATGGGAGTAGCTGCCCTTTCAACGATAGGCCCAGTTCGCGGCAAACCTGGTGTTAACTTTAGATCGGACGGCCAGGACGTTTAAAAAACGAAATCTAACGAACAGAAATGCCTAATTCGTGAGGGGGCAGGGATTAGGCTCAGTTTTACTGTTCTTAATTTGGAGCATAACATAACAGGGGCAGCTGGCACTTGAGCGCCTGTTTCCCGCCGCGGTTGGCACACTTGGTGGATGATATGTTGCCAATGTTGTAGCTGGTAACCCCTGCGGATGGTTGCTGCTCTGTTGATAATATAGAGAAGAGGGGCCATATGGTTTTTTTTTCCTCTAAAAAACGCATTGTTTGTGGTCCAGTGAAAAACTCAGGACAAGTGTGATATGAAAGAGAGTCTACTTGTCCTGCCCGTTCAGTTGATAATGATATACTGATTGCAAGAAAAGCTTTACTAATGTCTAAGCTTGAGCAAAAACATGCAAGTCTTGTCTCACAAAAACGCTAATCACATGGAAAATGAGAGTGCTAACGTCATTTCAGGATCTCAACATACTCTTCCATATATGTACTATTGTGTGGCCGTATACATCGCCCAAATACAGAGGCCGGGGATCATCCTCCTTTTCTAAAAAAAATATGTACTACAGTGTGTGTTAGGGCCCTTGCCTAACTCAGTACGTGCACGTGGATACTAAATACACGCGCCACACCGGCGGAGGTTGCCGGTGGCTAGGCAGTGCCCTCGGCCGGCGAGCCGTCCAACTGGTGGCGGCAGCCCCGCCCGGCGTGAGTGTTTCGTCGGGTTGTGCTACTCCAGAAGTCCAGATCGACCAGGCATCCGATGGCTGGTAGTTTGCTGTGTTAGCCTAAACTACTGTTCTAGGGGTTGAATTGTGAGTGCTAGGGAAGCTAGCTAGGCTCAAGGATCCATCAGGCTGCAATTTATGCAAATTGGGTGGACATGGCCAGAGATATAGGAAGAGTTAAGTTTCATCATTGCTTTAGGGAAGCCAACAGTGTTGCTCATGAAATCTCTAAGGATTGCTATTCCTCTAAAATTGCGGCTTGTAATTGGGTTGACGAACCCCCTAGCTTCTTATTCCTGTTCTTGTGAACAATATAACTTTATTTAGCAATCAATAAATAATCCCTCGCCAAAAAAGAGCATGCCATGAGCCCATGAGGGCTTTCCCTCAAAAATAAAAATAAAAACGACCAATCGATCAAGCGTGCTTCAGTTTAGTATTTACGCACAAAGGGCAGGCCGGAACACTTTTAACATCTCTTTGGATATGAAAGCGTTGCTGCTCTGGGTCTAGTTTCAGAGTTGATGTCAGGCCACCATTTCAAACAACCTAACAGGATCTATCTAACTGGTCAGTCTATAGTTGTTATAGCGAGATTGAGTTGTTCCCTTTCACTTAGCAGCACTGTGATCTATCCTAATGTCCAGAAAGTTCACGGGCTAGAGATAAGGAATCAAACCTTTTATCATTCTCGCATTGAGAACGCGAGAAAGGCATGAATTTAAGTGGGTCCATGATATTGTAGAAGAAACAAACATTTTAATTTGGCATTATTCCGTGTTCGAAGCCAAGTAAATTCGTCCTAGATACCTAATAAAATCCATTTGATTATGTGAGCAATTTGCGAAAGATTCAAAATATTTCAGAACACGATGTAGCTGTCATGGTCGAGACGTTTGGACTTGTGCTTGACCATCCGAAGTTTGGATCCTTCTCGCACCATCTCCACGCCGGTGAGCAGGACAACTGTGTTGACGGCCTCGTAGTCACTGCCCCATCCATCCATTTCCATGACTTCAAAGCTTATGTGGACGCTGTTAGAATAAAATGCTAATGCAAGATTATAGACGACACACCGAGGCATTATATTTATTAACGAGGTTCACCGATATGGCTACATCCCGGGGCATGACTACGGGCGCTCCTCCCCAAGATACCGCAACACCGGCCGCCCGGGCGCCGGCACAAGCCGTCGGCTCTCCCGCGTACCTGTTGCTATCAACTCGTCATAGGTTACATCGTGTGTCTACACCCGCTATATATGAGAGGCCTAGGATACAAGTGTTCTATTAGGACACGACTCTATATCCTATCTAAACACAATACTACTCAGAGTCCAACTGTAACCTACCTTGTACACAATATTCGACACAACTCTAACAAACTCCACCTTGGAGAATATTCTCCACCACCTTGAATTTGTCAATGCTTCAAACTTCCATGTACATTGGACTTGAGTTTATCCCATGAGTACCGCTGCTACTCCAAAGACTCCATATGACTCCACCTGCAACTTGTAGTCCCTTCTTTTCTTGACCAGAGTCAACACTCAAACGAAATTAAGTTCCACATTACTCTAGTTTGCGCTCCCAACTTTCAGAGTATCCGTCCAACGCCATCACACATTGATCACTAACCTGCGTGAGTGAACAACTCACATATTGGATGTCACACATAAGAGTTACCTGAACTCAACATCACCGCTCCTTTCTTGACAGCCTGTCTGAAACTTGAAAGAATTTCACCATTGCTTGTAGTCATCCCGAGTCAAATTCGCAGTTGTCTCACCACATGTATGACCATCAGAGCCCTGGCCCGTCTCCATGTCCCGTGCGTACCGCACGCCTCGCCGCTATTACTGCGTCGAACCTCCGCTGTCCCGGTCGAGTCTCAAGGGTCGCGAACCCACACCACTCAACCCCACTGCAGAGTACCATCGATTATCACCGACCGATAACGAGTTTCACGCTTCCATCAAACCACTGGGCTCCAGTCTGAACTGTGTGCCACTCGCTTTT
The DNA here is from genome assembly GCF_002162155.2 of Triticum dicoccoides. Lineage (NCBI taxonomy): Eukaryota > Viridiplantae > Streptophyta > Magnoliopsida > Poales > Poaceae > Triticum > Triticum dicoccoides. The sequence goes on along the minus strand of NC_041390.1, from coordinate 631,806,055 downwards.
CCCCCTTGTTGAATAGGCTTTGATTCCCTGGATCCTTACATCGCAGCCCCTCAATCCAGCTCCACCTTCAACATGACTCCATGGTAGATGATCAGTCCACCCCGCGCCCCATCAACTTTAAGTTCTCATGTGCACCATCTTGAATCGACCCTGTGCCATAGTCTTGTCGAAGCCACACAAGTCTCGGGCCTGTGCCGCGTGTTTCCACGCCCCAGAAGTCGGTCACCATTAGCATCACGCTCCTATGTCGTCGTCGCCGATCCCATCACCGTTTTCTGTACCAACTGACATCCAAGTCGATCCATCAGACTGTCTAGTCCGACCCAGCCGAATTTGTTCGACTGTAACGACACACTTCAAGGCTCCCAAATCGTCTTCCGCAAATTTCCATCCATCACATCACAACTCCATCCTAGCTGAATTGATTTTCCGCAACGCCTTCAAGCATCCATGTTGTGCCAACAAATTTTCACACTTGTCTGCCATAACCCAAGGTTTCCAGTTCTGCTGAACATCTCCACCTCAAACCTAGTATCCGTTGACGCCATGGTTCTTTGTATGACTGACGCCGTGAAAAAATAACTAAGATTCTTACAACGATGCACAAGTACACACAGCGTGCATAGTAGCAAATCCAACCAAAAAATGGCCTTCACGTGGTGTCTCTTGGCTCAATCTCCAATGCTGGCTAGTTGCTTCCAAAGCTTCCTGATGGACGCGTAAGTATCAACGGAATTACTGCTTGCCGATTCGATCTGGATGCCTTGCGTGGCACGTGAGGACTCGGTCCTCTTTTTTTTTCCTCAAAACAAATCTTCGGTCTCTGCTCTTGCCGCTGTACGCGACCGTATCCAGCACGATCCACCGCTTGCGTGTCTCGCCGCTCGCAGCCTTGCGGCTTCCGCCAGCTAGGCCGGTGCCCGGCATGCGCCTTTGGGCCTCCGCAGACAGCGCCCGTCGATCAATCGATGGACCTGCTGCCTCTCTGCCCTGCGCGACGCGTCGCCGCTGCCTGTACGCTTGCCCGATCAATCCAAGATCGCCGCACGTCAAGTCGTCTGCTGCTGACACATAAGCACACATGCTTCCCGCTGATCTGATTTTTCCGATTACTTTCAACACGAACAGAACTCGATCGCTCCATCAATCTTTTCCAGTCATGGGCCTTGACCGCCGACCGATTCGATGAATTCTGCCCCACCTCTAATCAACGATCTGTATCCTCGAAACAACCTAGCTCTGATATCACTTAGAATAAAGCACTAATGCAAGATCATAGACGACACACCGAGGCACTATATTTGTTAACGAGGTTTACCGATATGGCTACATCTCCGGGGCATGACTACGAGCGCTTCTCCCCAAGATACCGCAACACCGGCCGCCCGGGCGCCGGCACAAGCCGTCGGCTCCCCCGCGTACCTGTTGCTATCAAGTCGTCATAGGTTACATCGTGTGTCTACCCCCGCTATATATGAGAGGCCTAAGATACAAGTGTCCTATTAGGACACAACTCGATATGCTATCTAAACACAATACTACTCAGAGTCCAACTGTAACCTACCTTGTACACAATATTCGACACAACTCTAATAGATGCAAAACCTTCTGTCCCCGAGGTATGCCACGCTGTGGTGCTGCAAACTCCAGTTTGGCAGTGGTTTGACGTCCTCCCACTCATGCTGCAACACCGGGGCCGAGCCGTTTGTCCTCATGGCGCCCAAGACATCAACGGTGCAAAAACGGTCGGAATTGTTACCATCAATGCCGAACAAGACATTGTTGCCAAGCTCTGGGACGTGCAGGGCGCGGGACCAGAAGGGCAGCCTCCAGCGGCCGGCCTTTGTCCAATCGCCGGTGCCCATGTCGAAGCAGTAGGTGCCGCCGGCCGGGACGGCCTTCCCACCGGAGTTGGAGGAGGAGCCAGAATCTCTGAGCGAGACGCAGATGGTGGTGTTGCTGCCACTAGAAGCATCTTCATTGCCGCCGTGGCCGTGAAGAAGTGCATAGGACTCAATGGAGATGGAGCTTATACTTCTGCCATGGCCGACGCCGAGTGGTGCCGGAGGTGGGAGCGCCCGCCAGTGCCATACGTGCCTGTCATTGCCTGTGTTTTGATTTTTGTTTTGTATTTTTTTTCGCCCCTGACCGAGATGGCCGAATTTCGGCCATTTCAAATATTTCGGTAAAATCTCGGACGAAATTGCAAAAACAAAATTTGAATTTTTGGATAAAATTTGTCCGAAATTCAGCCGAATTTCGGTCAAAATTTGAGCAAAATCTGAATCAAATAGGGCATAATTATAGCAGCACAACAATCCTTAATCTAAAATAGCACAAGAAAAGCAGAGCCGCATGGCCAAATTGCTGAAGAACCAAAACTGCATACATACTTCAAGTAGGAAGATATAAAAGCATCCAGAATTAAGATTCAATCAAGCGGCCGCCCACCATGCTGCTGCCGCTGCTCCATGCTCCTGCCTCCGTTGAACTGGTCAGCTCGCGCTCCACCAGCTCCTTTGCCGCAGCCGTCGAGCACCATGCCTCAATCTTGGAGAAGCAACGCACATGTAGTGGATGGGGTGGAGGCGAGGAGACGTGGAGGAGGGCAGGAGGGTAGGACCGCCTTGGCCGAAGAAGCCGCCATTGCGTGAGATGTGCCCTGTGCGCAGCGGCGGCGCCACACACAGGAGGATCGAGAGGAAAGGGATATTCTAGGGTTAGGGTGTGTGGGCTCGTGGTTTTCTCTCGGTCGAAGCCTAACAGAAACGCTCTAGAAGCTGGGCCGGGCCACAAAATTCAAATTGGGCCGAAATTTTCGGCCGAAAGGGCCATGTACCGGGCCATGCCGTTGCTGTCCATGCAGAGGATCCTTTCCTCGCCCTCGGCGGTGCCGCCGTAGAAGGGGAAGAAGTCGAGCATCCCCGTGCTACCGCCCGGGTGGGAGGAGGCCTTGAACCTGAACTTGGGCGTGGCCACCCGCAAGACGTCGTAGTCCTTCTCCGGCGGCGCCGATGTGCCATCGCAATCGTCGTCGCCGCCGCCGCCGCCGCGCTCTTCCTCGGCTTGTCCTTCGCCTTGGCAGCCGCCGCTCGTTGGATCTGGTGCTGCTGTGCCTCAGCTGTGGAGGGGTAGAAGAGGTGTTTGTAGGGGTTGGTGATGCGGCCCAGCGACCCCCCGTCGTAGTATTGGCCAATCGCCACGTTCAAGAACCGCCGCGCCTTCATATCGATCTGCTCATTTCCTCCCTGTAATTCCCTCGGAGAAGAAAAGGTAGGAGGTAGACGAACGAAGCGGCGACTAGCTATAGCTAGGTCATCTCTGCCGCATATGGGTTTTACGCAGGTACACTTAGGTTTATGGTGACTACATTTTATGTTTGTGTGCGTGCGTGCATGGGCCGGCCTGTTATCAAGTAGCACGATTTGAAACTGGGCTATACGTGCATCTTTAAAAATATAAGTACATCTTCGGATACAGTGGCAGAGTTGAATACTCTCTCAAACCGAAGGATTTTCGTATAAAGTTTGGAGGATTCAAATGCTTAGGACTTTATTTTATGTCAGTCATTCAAGTCGTAAAAATCATGGTTCAACGCGCTACGCAAATGGACCGGTGTGCATTTTCATGTCTGCTACGACCCATTTTCATGTTCTCCAACTTGAGAATATCTTCTTCTTTTGTATGGCATGTGCTGATTATTGTATTTCTTCTTATATATCTCTGCTCCTCGGGTCATCTGAATACTAGCCGACATGCGTTGATAATATAGATATAAGTAGATCTTTAGATTTACACGGGGAGAGGTTTTTATTAGTCACCTAATTTTAATTGAAAGTAACTTGTAACAAACACATAATTATGGTATCCTAAGTATCTAAGAGATTCATCTTCACTAACTTAATTATCTGAACTTGCAAGCATGTTACCTCACTATACAGTCATGAATGGGAGAAGGCCCACCTCAAGTTGCAAGCATTCATGGAGAAAAAACCACCAAAACATTCAACCATAAATGAAAAAAAAATATGTTCCATTCAATTATTTTACTTATGTTCAATAGATATTTTACAACTATACATAATCAAATATAATAAGTCATATGTATTTTCAATTTTGCTTCTAATGTTATCAACCTAAATTTTTATCAACTGATTCTCATCGCAACACACGGGGTATTCTCTAGTTGAAAAAAATACTCTCCAAATCAAAGGATTTCCATATGATTTCTGGAGGACTAGAATGGTTAGGAACTTTTGCAATGTGGGTCGTCTGATTTGTATAATTGACTTCTATAGATTTTTTTTTCAAAAGATTCATTTGGACAACACCCATATGAAATTTTCGCATGCATTTAAACCTTTTGAAAGAATTTTTATGTGATGCAAACAAACAAAACCAAATCGCTCAAAGAGCCCTAGAAGAGTCGTATTCTTACTATGCTAAAGATGCATGCGCAAGCATAGCATAAACTATTATATATTTCTATATCACGGAGTCGATGCAAGAGTCAAGGCGTTTGGACTTGTGCTTGATCATCCGGAGCCCGGATCCCACGCACAGCACCTCCACACCGGTAAGCAGGACCACCGTGCCGACGATGTCCCAGTCTGATGAATATGCACCCTGGCCGATGATGTTGAAGCTTCTGTGGATGCAAAATCTTCCATCCCCAAGGTACACAAGGCTATAGTGTGTTGGATGCCAACCAAAAAGTGGGTCGACGTCCTGCCAGGCGTGCCGCAACACAGGAGCTATGTTCATCTTAATGCCAGAGACGTCCATGGCGCAAAAGCGGTAGGGATGCTCGCTCTCGATGCCGAATAGAAGGTCGCCGCCTAGCTCGGGGACATACAAGGGGCGAGAAAAGAAAGGAAGCACCCACTTGCCGGTGCCAGAGCAGATGTGGAACCAGTAGGTGCGCGGACGGCTGACAGAGATGTATACGGTGCCGCCCCCATTTTTACCATGGACGAGGGCGTAGGACAGAATAGGGTAGTCGTCGTTGGCCGGCGGTGGAGGGAGCTGGCGCCAATGCCAACCCTGCCAGTGGGCCCTCCTGTAGGGCGACGGATCTGGGTCGCCATAGACGAGGGCATCGACCCACTTCGGCGTCGGTATGGGTGACGCTGAAGGAGACGGGCTCACACCACCCCTTGTGCTCGACGAGGCCGGGCACCATCTCGACGGTGGAGGCATCAGCGTCGTAGAGCGCGGCCATGCCCGACTCGTCGACATAAAGGAACCTGCCCTCGCCCCTGCCGGCGCCGCCGTAGAAGGGAAAGAGGTCGACCTTGTTGCCGTCGGCACCAGGGAGATTGGAGGGCTTGAACCTCAGTTTAGGCTCGGGCAGCCGCAACACGCCGTCGTGGTTTTCCTCGAGCGTGCTCTCCTCCTCCTTGGCCTTCGCGGCCGCCGCCGCCGCCGCTCGCTGGATCTGGTGCTGCTGTGACTCGGCCGTGGATGGGAAGAAGAGGTGCTTCCTGGGATTGGCGACGCGGCTCAGCAATCCGCCGCCGTATCTGTTCACCGCCACGTTGAGGAACCGACGCGCCTTCATCTTATCTTTCCTATATCGATCCACGGTAGAGAGAAAGAAGGCGGCGATCCATCCAATCCAATCCAATACTTCCTCCGTTTCTTTTTACTTCGCATATAAAATTTGGTCAAAGTCAAACTGCACAAAGTTTGACCAAATTTATATAAAAAAATATGAACATCTACAATACTAAAACTATATAGTATGACCATACGTTTCATGGTGCATCTGATAATATTGATTTTATATTTTAAATGTTTATATTTTTTAATATAAAGTTAGTCAAATTCTACAAAGTTTAACTTTGACCAAACCTTATATGCAGACTAAAAAGAAACGGAGGAAGTACGTGCGCGCTTTTTTTCTATATATATAGGCAGTGTGCGTGCTTATGCGTATGGGCCAAACCATAATTACTATCAGTATGGGCCATCCTAGGCCGGCCAACTAGGCCGTCCCCCTTTTCTTAAACTATAGTGTGGGCCGTTGTCCTTTTGTGTTTAGATTGTTTTCTCTGAGAACACGTTATTCTCGGAAATACGAACACAGTATAACACGATTCGCGTAAGACTAGACAGATGAAGATATGTGTTTATCCATGGGCTACAACAAAATATTGTGTCTACAGTTTAATTTCGTGCATAATTTTCACAGACCACCTAGTCCACGGTACCCTTTGCAGGTTTTCTTGAGAGAGAAAAAAAATCTAAAGCACCATGTGAAAAACATAGTCGTAATTCATAATGAAGCATAGTTGTGTTTGTCGAAAAGTAAAAAAGCACGGTCACCTTTCACGCTACACTTCTCAAAAAGTGAAAAGCAAAATCACAATTGTGCTTCTCAAAAAAGTGGAAAGCGTTGTTGTGATTCAGTGAAGCATAGTTGTGCTACTGAAAAAATGAAAAACACAGCTATGCGTCATGGCGACGCACATCTGTGCTTCTCAAAAAGTGAAAAGCACAGCTGTGCTTCCGCATGAAGCACAACACCGGAAAGTAAACAGGTACAAACTATCCTTCCACTTTTTTTGGTTTTCTTATTAGTTTTCTCGTCTTCTGGTTTTTCGGAATAAAAATCGCCCAAACCTATTAAAATGAGGATCTACTTTCGAAGACCTCGATGCGGAAAACACAACGGAGAAAATTATTCGTGATTTGGGCATACGATTCAAAGGATAATGTTTTGAAAGACGAATGTACGAAAGAAAATCCTAGGCTATGAAAAGTGTCTGACACGCAGTGCACCACTTGTCACCACCAGAGGAGGTGAGAGAGTGACCATTGTAAGATAAACCCCTTATCTAGTGATTTCCTAATTTTTATTATCTAAATTTCCATGTGTAATAATTGTTCTCAAAATTGTTAGAATTAATGGGCTTGATCCATGTGTATTTTCCAAAAATCCAAAGAAAATCCTAAAAGCCCAGGGCACTAGTAGAAAAAGGATCTAATGTGAGACACATTAGTGTGGGTTTGAAGTTGGCCCGGCACTAAAGGCACCATATGCATTAGTACCGGTTCGTGTTGAGCCATTAGTACCGGTTCGTGCCACGAACCGGTACTAAAGGGGTAGTGGCAGGCTGGCGTCAGGCCGAGTCCCCACGAGCCCTTTAGTGTGGGTTTGTGACACAAGCCGGTACTAAAGGTCTAACCTATAGTATCGGTTCGTGCCACGAACCCACACTAAAGGGGGCAATTTTCAAACT
>NC_041390.1:631774981-631798468 GCF_002162155.2 Triticum dicoccoides | reverse complement strand
ATCACCATTTTAGTTTTGAAAAAAATCAAAAGAAAATGATAAAAACTTCAAAAAATAAAATCCTTCGAGAGGTAGTTATATTACTACATCTACTAGTTAGGAAAATTTGAAAACTTTAAATTTGGACATGTTTTGCAAAAAGTGTAGGGAAAATATACAATGGCTATAACTTTTGCATACGATGTCGGAAAAAAAGTATAATATATCAAAAAATTCAGCACGAAAATCCGCATCCGATGGAGACTGCCTACGGCCTGTTTGCAATTTTTTAGAATCCTCAAATTCCAAAAGGAAAAAAAGATATGGTCAAATTTCAGTTTTTTAAAAAAAAATTGGTTAAATCTGGTCAAACTACTTATTCAAGAAGTACTAATGTTACTACATAATTATTCAAGAATATTAGTGTTACTAAATAATTATTTCAATTTTTTGAATTTTGGTTAAATCTGATCAAACTATGGTCTAAATAATTATTCTGCCAGACCGTTTGATTTTCTTCATTGGAAGACTTATGTAATACTTGATGTCTTGTTTTAATAGAAACTTCATCTTTGCTTATAGTTTTGCTGGTGTTGTTCTGCGCCTGATTCCTTAATTCGGATAGAGTTTTAAAATTATGATGCAATATGATAGCATTCTTTTGGGAATATCAAAAGAGTAACTTCAACTTCTCAGCACACATGCATTTCTGACTTCTCTTTGTGAACAGGAACATAAGAAAACCAAGAGTACCCATTGGTCAGATTAACACAAGTGATTTTTGCAAGGGAGACCAGGAGTACCCATTGGCCAGATTAACACAAGTGACTTTTTGTCCTGTTAAATGGTATGCATTTCATCAGCTATTGCTTATCACCATCGCTGGATGTAGTGATACTCCAATGGAAATGAAATGGTCAAAGTCGATAATTCTCACCATATGGCTTGATTACCGTAGAATTTACTACAAATCTTGACCTCCCTTGTGTTGCAGTAATTTCCTCAAGATTATCTTATTAGCATGTTATCGTTTTTACAACCTAACAAAATTAGGTGAATGGTTGAACTTCAGACTGCAATGGAGCTGAACATGATGAACCGGAGGTGATCATTTTGGACCAGGCACGGATTATCTTCTATTAGGTATATAACGTTGCAAAAAAAACATAATTGGGTATCAGTTGAATTGCTCGGATGTTGTGGTGGGAGGTCACAGGACATCTGAAGTTAGTGACATTGGGAATGAATTTGGCATACTTGGAGAAAAGTCATGAAAATTTGGAGTGGGGCTGGGAATAGCAACAGGAGTTTGTTGGACTTGGAGAATCATGGCATATTCGGAGCAGGGGTGACAACATATCGAAGAGACGTCGCAATGACCAAAGACCAGTAGCCCAGGGCTTGCCATAGATTCATTTGTTGATCCGTAGCAACGCACGGGCATTCAACTAGTGTGTGTGTCGCTAAAGTAAGCGAGCGCGCAGAATACCTACGCGCTGGCCTAATTAGGTGCGCGGGTCGCTCCAGTTCTCCCCACCGATTAGTTAGTTGATGGTAAAACTGGTTGAAAAACTAGTAACGGAATTAATTTGATTACCATAGTATGCGCGTACGCCCCGCTTCTCCGCCATCCCCGCTGATTAGTTAGTCGAGGGTAAAACTACTTGAAGAAATAGTAACAAGATTAATTTGGTTACCATCATATGGCATTGGTCCACATATGCCCCACTTGGGAAGTTACTAATTATTGGCAGTAAAATGAATAGAATAGGCGATAATGGAAGAAAGTACTTTACCAAACAAAGAACCACGGGTGGTTTAGTCCGTTAGCTCTTAAGTCTAGTAAAAAAATACTTTACCATCTGCATGCACCGGCCCAGTTTAACATTTTCGTTTCCTACATTAGTAAAAAAATTGGCAAACATAGTAACAGAACTAAAAGATTTACCATAAGTATTCCACCCCCTACACCCTGCATTCTCGTTTCGCACCCTAGTAAAAAGCCCGCTAAATAAGGTAACCAAATTAAAATATTTACCATCTGTATGACGTGGTGGGGTTAACTTGAGAATGGCTTAGCTGAGCGGGCAACTGGGTGCGCTCAATGGGGCGGAGCGTAGGATAAAATACAATGCGCTCAGGCTCACTTTAGCAAGCCTCTTCTGTACTTCTGGGAGTATGTACTCCCATTCTCAATATACCTCATATACGCATTAATTATATCTCTTTATTATTCTCAATATACTTCATTAAATATTCTAAGATACCCCAATACGAGTTTTGTTGAAAAAATATCATCTGCGATGTACTTTTTGTAATATACATTTTTCACGTACAAACACATCAGTATATACGTAAACATTTAAAAATATGTAGACTCACATGAATTTTTTCATGGAACTCATTTTGGGGTATCTAATAATTACTAATGAAGTATATTAAAAATAATAAAGTGGTATAAAAGATTCATCTATGTGGTATATGAGAAGCGGGAGTACGTACTCCCAGGAGTACACAACCATTTTCTTATATATATATATATATATATATATAGGACAAATGTTTCCTACAAGCAGTGGTAGTTACCACCACTTGCGTTTTGTATGTTGTATGTAGTATCTGTCAAAATGGAGAGTATGTACGTGTAGTATGTAGTATATAATAATGATTAGGTAGTATATATACTAATTTTTAGATAGTATATACAATATTTTGAGTATGCTCTTTTTTACGTTGAAATATGTACGTATTTCACAAATATAAAAAAACTATGAGTTCATATGTAATTTTTTCATGTAACTTACTATGAAATATCTTAGATATATTATATGAATATGTACAGAAAAATGTTGACCTTGTACTAGATAAATGTTAACCAGGTAGTTGAAAATTGTTAATAAAGAATTAAAAAATGTTATAAAATAATGTATTTGATTACATTTGGTCTTATCTCTCATTTGCTTTTGCTTTTCCTTTAAATGTGCGCTAACAGACCAGCCCTTTACTGTGGAATTTGATGACGAGATATAGTTTTGCAGTCCGTGCGTGCTTTTGGTGGACCCGTGTTATGCGTATGGGCCAACAATTATCAATACTAGTTAGTAGATGAAACATTATGTTGCTCTGAGATTTGGGTGTATGAAACATGAAGATTTGGAATAATATGACAAGTAAAATTGAAAATACAAATGAGTAAAATTATTGGTATTAAAAAGAAAAGATAGGTGCCGACACTCCAGTCCAGTAGAGTCCAAGGGCGATACTGTCCCTAATAGAGTGGTGAAATGTAGGGATATGGATGCCAGGCTGGAGGGGACGGTGGAGGGAGGAGTCGACACGTGCGCAACATGTCAGCATACTCTATCCCATCACATCATGCACTTGCTGGACGGTGGAGGGAGGAGTCGACACGTTCCACTCCACTCAGTCTCTCTTTCTCTGAGTCTTCTGACTTTCCTCTTTCCAAGTGCGATGTAGGAGGCACTTGCACTTCTACTTTCCTCTTTCTCCCACCACTCTGACTCCAGCGAGGGAGCCTCTTTCTCCCACCACCAGCACGTAGAAGTTCATCCGACTCCCACCAAAGCAATCGCTAGGTAATCTTCTTTCTTTCTTTCTTTCTTTCTTTCCTTCTTTCTACTGCCTCCAGAGCATGCCATCAATCCAATCTTCTTCCTTTTTGTTTGTTTGGTTTTCCGACAAACAATTTCATCTTAGTATCTTATCTTGTTCCTTGCTTGGTTTCCATCAACACTCTATTACTTGCTATTAGGATCGATCCATGATCACTAGTACGGATTGGATGATTGATTCTCTCAAGTTTGTTTTACTCCCTCACATTTATGATAGCCTACTTTTCCAGTGTGGACATCGGATAAGTTGTACTCTAATCTATTCATCCATCTTTTGCAGACTTGCAGTCCCCGATTCGATTCGCCGGAATCCATGGGGTCACGGAGGGGAAGGCCGCAGCAGCAGTATCCTCCTCCTGCCGCCGCCGCCGAGGGCCCGCGCCCCGGAGGCCCATTCCCTCTGCAGCAGCAGCCGCAAGGGGGAGGGCGCGGCGCCCCGCCGCAGCAGCCAAGACACGATGCGGCCGCCGGCAGAGGCAGGGGCCGTGCTGCCCGTGGCGCCGGTCCCTCGTCCGCTCCCGCCGCAGGGCCGTTGGGCCGCCTGCCTCCCGAGCTGCGCCAAGCAATGGAAGAAACTTCGCAGGCCGAGGCCGCGATCCCGGCGTCGAGCAAGGCTATCCGGTTCCCGCCGCGGCCGGGCAAGGGCAGCGCCGGCACCAGGTGCCTGGTCAAGGCCAACCATTTCATCGCACAGCTGCCGGACAAGGACCTCCACCACTACGATGTGCGTCTGCTGCTCTCTTGATTTTATTTATTTACAATAATATTATCCTTGTGACTTGTGATCTAGGTACTTTTATTTTTTGTTACTGTCCTGCCAAAACTAGTTAACTGAATTTCAACCGCAGGTTTCGATCACCCCGGAGGTCACCTCGCGCGTCGTCAACCGGGCGGTCATCAACGAGCTGGTGAGCCTGCACAGGGCGGCCTACCTCGGCGGGAGGCTGCCGGCGTACGACGGCAGGAAGAGCCTCTACACGGCGGGCCCGTTGCCGTTCGCTTCCAAGGAGTTCCAGATCACTCTGCTTGACGACCACGACGGCTCCGGCGCACAAAGGTCTGCCATTTCACAGTCCATATTTATTTTGTCCCCTGGTCTGTATGTGCTCAGTGTTTCTGTATGTATTCTCTTCTTCCATTTGATTCAGGCGACAGAGGAATTTCAAGGTGGTGATTAAGTTTGCCGCACGAGCCGACCTCCATCGCCTCGGGATGTTTCTGGCCGGGAGGCATGCGGAAGCTCCTCAGGAGGCGTTGCAGGTTCTTGACATTGTGCTGCGGGAGCTGCCCTCTGCAAGGTTGTAACGACGCAGACGCGCCAGTTATATATTTGACAGCGGTCATTTGTTTAAGAAATGAATATGGTAATATCTCTAATTGGTATTTCTGACAGATATGCGCCGTTTGGACGGTCCTTCTTTTCGCCCGACCTGGGCAGGAGGCAGCCCCTCGGCGACGGATTAGAGAGCTGGCGCGGGTTTTACCAGAGCATTCGGCCTACTCAGATGGGCCTGTCACTCAATATCGGTAAACTCTCTCCGTCCTCTTCTCTGTCACATGAAAGAATCTCACCACTGGAATCTTCTCTGTCATATTATGTTCTGCATGAATTACTAATCCGGCTTTGTCTGTTCCATTTGAGAGAAAATGTATTTATTTCTCCTCATTTTTCCTCTTGTGCTTTTGCAGATATGTCAGCGACAGCTTTCATTGAGCCATTGCCTGTAATAGATTACGCCGCGCAGCTGCTGCGTTCTGACATCCATTCGAGACCCCTCTCAGACGCCGAACGTGTCAAGGTCTTCTTACTAAACTAAATTTCCTATTACAAGAGCAAATAAAATGTGGGTTTCTTGAGCTAAAATATGCTTAATGCCTACTGTTCCAAAACTTATTTCTGTGCTCTTGTTGATACCATAGATCAAGAAGGCGTTGAGAGGAGTAAAGGTGGAAGTTACTCATCGTGGCAACATGCGAAGGAAGTACCGGATATCTGGTCTGACAACTCAGGCAACTCGAGAGCTAACGTATGCAAGTTTGTTATGATGTTTTCAGAAAGCATTTACCCCTGTGATTCTATTTCTGTATTCCCTGAAAATGATCTGATGTTCTTCATGCCGCAGTTTTCCTGTTGACGAAGGGGGCACAGTAAAGTCAGTCGTACAATACTTTCAGGAGACATACGGCTTTGCGATCCAGCACACATACCTGCCTTGCCTCCAAGTTGGCAATCAGCAGCGTCCAAATTACTTGCCTATGGAGGTAAGCCAAGTGCCCAAAGCAATTAAATGTTCAAACCATTTTCATTTGGATATGTTCTGACTACAGTTGAGCTTGTTCAGGTCTGCAAAATAGTGGAGGGGCAGAGGTACTCCAAGAGGTTAAACCAGAATCAGATAAGAGCTCTCTTGGATGAGACATGTCAGTACCCGCGCGACCGGGAGCGTGATATAACCCAGGCATGAAATTTCTTGCTTTTCATGTCTGATGTGTTTCTACATATAATTGTTGGTGCAACTTCAGTACATAACTCTTGCCCCTCTTTTTTGTTTTGTTTATTCGAAACACAGATGGTCAAACACAATGCTTATCAAGAGGATCCTTATGCGAAAGAGTTCGGCATTAAGATTAGCGATCGTCTGGCATCGGTAGATGCACGGATTTTACCGGCCCCACGGGTAGGTCGTCCCACTTATTGTGAATTTTACTCGCTATTTCGCCGGTGTACCCTTTGTCATCTCCCGGCAGTGCAGTTGCGCTAAGCGAATGGGGCATCCTCTCTTTGGCTCATTGGCTGTTACAGAAAGTGATGCCTTAAGCTGCTTTCCCTGTAAACTTTCGACTTTACAGACATGCTTTATGCCACCTTTTCTCTTGATGCAGCTTAAGTACAACGAGACTGGTAGAGAAAAGGATTGTATACCTAGAGTTGGTCAGTGGAATATGATGAACAAGGTAATCACATAAATATTCTTCTCTTCACAAAGTTCACTCATCTTTTGTTTTGGGAACAAAGGCTATCTTTTTTTTTTTTTTTTTGCTGACTTGACTCTAAAGTAGCCTCATCTCTGATAGATGGAAATAACCGAAAGGGAGGGAACCAAAAGGGGAACCAACTGAAGATTGAATCAAATAACTTGCTAGTTAGACTTTGTGCCCAGCCAACAACTAGCAAAGATTGAATAAACAACTCTTAGCCAAGTTGTTTGCAAGCAACTTGCTTCAGAAACACTGAAGCAGTACTGTGCATGTCAACAGCTCCTATGAACCACGGCCTTTGCGCCCTGCATTTTTTTTTATGTTGGCAAGCTTCGTGATACGCAGCTTTCCAGCTAGAAAGTTTGACCTTAGCAGCTCCTGGTTTTGATCTACCCGTTTCTTACTTTTGCTTCATCTTAGCCCTACAAAAAAAACGGAAGTCAGAAGACTGTGCTTACATGCCTTATCTGTTGAATTGCACAATACAAAACAAATGAGTATTGAAAAGATAGTGTTTTGTAACTGACAGTTCTTTTCATCTGAAGTTTCTGCCCAACATCAATCAGTTGATGTCAGATTTTTCCCCTGAAAGTCGATTGGTTTTCAGCACTGACCAAGTTTCGTTAACCAAATAGACGTATATATTTGTTTATTCTCCATAAATATCTAATGCCCCTTTTCATTTTTCATAACCAGAAAATGGTAAATGGTGGCAAAGTCAGAAGCTGGATGTGCGTCAATTTTGCCCGCAATGTGCCGGACAAGCTTGCTCGTGATTTCTGCCATCAACTTGCTCAGATGTGCCAAGACTCGGGAATGGCAAGTATTCTTGGCATGCTTCCTGCAAAATTAATGCGCATATCAGCATGAAGGAATCACACCAAGATCCATAGATATAAAATCATCAACATGAATCGTAGGCTTTGTACTTTGAGCCTTCTTCATCTAGTCTTCTGCAGCAGTAACAGTATCATGCATCATCATGATAGGACTTCGCTCTGGAGCCTGTTCTCCCACCTATGAGTGCACGTCCGGATCAAGTGGAGCGAGCTCTCAAAGCTCGGTACCATGAGGCAATGAACATTCTTGGACCCCAGCGCCGGGAGCTCGATCTGCTTATTGGAATCCTTCCTGATAACAACGGCTCGCTTTATGGTATCTGACAAATGCAACCTTCCTAAGTTTACTGTTTATTGTTGAATTCTCACTATTGTTGTGCACATTCATGATGTTCGTTGTTACAGTTACTTGTTTCTTTATCTGATGTTAGGTGATTTGAAGCGCGTGTGCGAAATAGATCTTGGAATAGTTTCACAATGCTGTTGCACAAAGCAGGTGTTCAAATTGAACAAGCAAATTTATGCAAATATTGCACTGAAGATAAATGTCAAGGTTAGTGTGCCCTGATGCTGCTTTTCTTCACAATTTACATCTTTGTTCCATGTTCCTTATCCTGTTTTCGCTTTGTAAGGTGGGGGGCAGGAACACTGTGCTGGTGGATGCATTGTCGAGGCGTATTCCTCTGGTCACCGATAGACCTACAATCATATTTGGTGCTGATGTGACCCATCCACATCCTGGCGAGGACAGCAGTCCCTCAATTGCTGCTGTAAGTTGAAAAATATTAGTACCTGACTACCTGTTCTCGAGTATTTGACTTTTTTTTTGCAAGAGGGGTTTGGTATTCTGCTGATCAGTCACTGTGTGCTGTCTTGTAGGTTGTAGCCTCCCAAGATTGGCCCGAGGTTACGAGGTACGCGGGGTTAGTTTCTGCTCAGGCGCACCGGCAAGAGCTGATAGAGGATTTGTACAAGGTCCGGCAAGATCCACAGAAAGGACCAGTCAGTAGTGGCATGATTAGGTACGCTGCTCGTCTATTTTAATAGTTCTTCGATATGAACACTGCTAACAATTCAGTACACTACAATAATGCAGGGAGCTACTTATATCCTTTAAGAAATCAACTGGTGAGAAGCCTCAGCGGATAATATTTTACAGGTTTGTGCCCAATCAGAGAACACCAGGTCATGTGCTGTCTGCTTTCACTGATGCCCTGTCTTCTATACCTTTATCAGGGACGGTGTTAGCGAGGGCCAGTTTTACCAAGTTCTGTTGTTTGAACTCAATGCGATCCGAAAAGTAAATACCTACTTTATCCAGTTCTTTATTTATCCGTATTCAGATGCTTCCATTAGATCCTAATCTCATTGTGTGTGACCCAGGCCTGTGCTTCCCTGGAGGCAAACTACCAACCACAGGTGACTTTCATCGTGGTTCAGAAACGCCACCACACGAGACTATTTGCGCACAATCACAATGATAAGAACTCGATGGACAGGAGTGGGAACATACTCCCAGGTGCATACATTTTCTAAACAACTCATACCACACATTGCTACTATATATAGTTTCGCCAATGTACTCTGCTGCTGCTGACTCGTCTCAAAATGGGCTTCCTTCCTTCCCCCCATGCTCTACATCTGAAGGTACTGTGGTGGACACGAAGATCTGTCATCCGACTGAATTTGACTTCTACTTGTGCAGCCATGCTGGCATCAAGGTAATCACCAGACAGAATTTGCTTACATCTCATCTTGTGATCTTTTTTTTTTTTTTTTGAAAAGGGGGAAAAAACCCCGGCCTCTGCATCTTGTGATCTAATGATCCAACAGACAATCTATATAATATCCTCTTGTCTCTTCTAGGGCACCAGCCGCCCTGCTCATTATCATGTCTTGTGGGACGAGAACAACTTCACGGCTGACGGACTGCAGACGCTTACCAACAACCTCTGCTACACGTGAGCCCCCCTCTCCTTCAGTGATTTTTTTTTTACTGAAAATTACTTTCTAACTTGCGTCACTTCTGCAGCTACGCGAGGTGCACTCGTTCGGTGTCGATTGGTAAGTCACCTTCTTCCAGGGATCACTCTCAAAGTTCCACTGCCTTGTTTCGGTGAAAAATATTTCTACCGCTTTGTCTCCTTACTGAAGCCATCTTTCCTGAATTGTTCCACTGCAGTTCCACCTGCATACTATGCTCATCTGGCCGCCTTCCGTGCCCGTTTCTACATGGAGCCAGAGAGCTCCGACAGTGGCTCTATGGCAAGTGGGCCCGGTGGGCGTGGACCGACGTCCGGCTCGTCGGCGTCACGTGGTACTCGGGCCCCCGGCGGTGCAGCTGTTAAGCCCCTTCCAGCTCTGAAGGACAATGTGAAGAACGTCATGTTCTACTGCTGAAGCCCATGAAGGCGGAGCTTAAAATGCTCCTTAAGTCGGCGTGTCGCCCCTTGTCATTGTAATTATGTGAAGAAAGTAGTAATAATCCGCCAGCCGCTGTCTCGTGCGCCGTACTATGCTGGTCTATGTTTGCTTAAGTACCATCTATGTGTGTACTTTGTTATGTTGTAAATGTTGAATCTTGAGTACTTTTTAAGGGCCTGGAGCTTGAAAACCCGAGCATTCAAGCCACGGCTTGCGCTGTTATTCTTCTTCTTTTTGCTGCTTTACTAAAATCACTTGGCTCTATCTTGGCGACGTCGAGAATGAATGTGCGGTGGAGAGGTGTCGACTGTCAAGTGTAAGTTTGCAAGTTAGTTCCTGTAGCCGTTTTTGAGCTTTGCTAGTTCTGCTCTGCTGTCAATGGTGATACTTGCTTTATGTTGTTGTGTTATCACTGATAAGTTATCAGTATTTGTTGCTTTTGCATGATGCAGAAGCAGTTAACTGCTGTTGCTTCACTCATAATGAGTGCAGGGCTCACATTTCCCCTTTTCTTCACACTTTGCATTACCCTCACAATCATCATGGACAGTTCCAGTTTCATTGGAACTTTCCAAATCAATGGCACACACACAGGAACAGGGTGCAACACACTTCTCACTCAAGCAAGCACAGTTCTGGTTTATGGTGTTTGGTCTTCACTTCAGGCTGCATCCTGGGAGAAGTTGGAGGCTGGGAGCACTGGGCCGAATAAGTTGGTCGCGATCCTGCACAATCACATTATTCAAATATTAATCAGTTTTATGCAAATGTGACCTGATGCTTCTTTTGCTGTTTTGCAGCTTGATGATTGATGGCAAGTCTCACCTCTGAATCCTCGTCTGTGGCCTTCTGAAGAGTCGAAACAACAAACGGTCAGGTCAGTTAGCTGCTCCCCCGCGGTCTCTTCAGTAAATTTCGTAACAGCGGGCACACTTGCCTTTCTCTTGGCCTCGGCGCAATCCTAGCGGGCGCCGTGCTTCCCCTCGTAGGCTGTGCGGGTTGTTCGCCCACCTTCGGGACAGTCTTCACCTGAAAACAGTAGTAACAGATGACATCAGTGAAAATTGGGTTGGGTTCTGTTGTGTTGGTCTTGTGCTGGTTTTTCTCAACTTACCAGCTGCCTGAACTGAAGGTTGTAGAACATCTGTAGGTAGAGCTGTTTGGCCTGTCTCTCTTCCTTGTTCAGAGTCCTCCAGAAGCCGTACATCGACCCCATGTTCAGAACTTTAGTTGCGTAAATCTGCCACGTATAACTACAATCACAGACAAGACATTATTAAATTATTTTGTGAAGAAGAAGCATAGATGTCCATAAGTGCATTTTATTTCTAAGATGATGGTTGTACAGTACCACTCATAGATGCGCTGGAGTCCAGCAGTGGACATTTTGTTCCAGTAGGTGGGGTCCTCCTTGCATTTCTGAAAGAAGGCTGCTATCTTGTCGCTTGCCTCCTTGCCGTTGAGCGGGTTGATGTGGAAACCCGAAACCTCATTGACGATGATTTCTGCTGGTCCTCCTTGATTTGTCGCGAAGGTTGGCAGCCCGCAGTTCATTGCCTCGATGACTGTTAGTCCGAATGCCTCATAGAGTGCAGGCTGGAAGATAGAGTTTCAGTCACATAGTCAGTGCTTGTGTTTCATGATTAAAGTATTGGGAGCATAACTGTATTTGAGGGTTTTTACCTGAACGAAGGCGCCCCTGGTGTCTGCAATGCAACGGTACAGCTCGCCGTTGCGCACGCGCTCGGTCTGTGCTTTGATCCAGCGGATCTGTCCCTTGAGCTGGTACTTGTCCATCAAGCTGTGCATCTTGTTGATCTCCTCGATCTCTTCTCTGTCGTTTGACTGTGAAGGTTCCAGGAGCCCCCCAACGATGACCAGGTTGACAAGGTCCCTGAGCTTCTTGTTCTCACCATACCACTCGACCAGCCCAGTAATGTTCTTCACCTTGTCGAGCCTTGCCATCGAGAAAATGATTGGCTTGCTTCTGTCCCCTAGGTACCCTCTGGTTCAATCATATCACAGTTCAGAGTTATTAGCAATTAATGTTTGTCAAATGGTAAATAAAAAAGCCAATTCATGTTTGTCAGAGTTATTAGCAATATACTTACAAGTGCTCATCATTGTCCTCCTTGCTGTAGAGTAGCTCCTCGATTTGGGGGTGCAAGTCTGTCAGCCGTGCCTGCTTTTGCGTGAAGGGAAAGTAAACAGATTGATCAGCACCAGGGGCGGCGATGTTGAACTTGGGGTCAAAGACGTTGACGCCTGTGGCGTAGCGACACAGCCCTGGCATTGTGAAGGCGTAGTGGCTCTCATACTGGCCAGGTTTGTCTTTGCTGCATTTTGTCAGGGATTCCTGGGATCAGTTGCATGATATTGCTGAGACACAGTGCATGATGTTGCGTGACTAACCTTCCAGCTATTTCTTGGTATGTGCTAGCGATGATGAAGTCGCTAGTGTTCATGGCAATCATGTCGGCAGTGAACTGGCAGGAGAAGTGATACTTCTGGTCCATTTCTCTCCACTTGACATCTGAATCCTCGTACTTTGTCTTCTCAAGAGCATGTGCAATCGTTCCCTGTCGGTTGATGAATTTTTTGGTAATGTCATGTCAGATTTGGCTGGTGACAGAAGAACATTCTTTTCAGAATTCCATTTTGATGGCTCATTTCACCTGGGTAACCCCTAGCTTGCTCGACAAGAGGGATGCTACTAGATTGCCATCGGTGTAATTGCCGATGACCATGTCTGGCTTCCCCTCCAGAATGTCAAGAATTTTGACAGAAGAATCCTGAAACCACCACGATAAAGGTTTGTTATCAGTGTCACATTCAGTTCATTCACAAGGTGATGTCAGTACCTAGGAAATTCCTAGCTTACATACCTGAGCATATCTCTCCAGGTAAGGATAAATGTCAAACCGGGAGACCCACTGGTGAAGATCTTTCCCATCATCAGTCTTGAATGGCACACGGAGGATGCTCGAATGCTTTGTGTGCTCAACCGGTTCAAGCTCAACGTTGCACTTGGTTCCCTTTGCGTCCGGTATGAGTCTTGTTAACTGCAAGATGTTCGAGCAGCTGTCAGAAGCTTCCTCCTGACAGTGTTAGGTCATGGTAGTTTAATGAAGGCGATCGAAGTTTACCACAAGAATCTTCGGGGTAACATTCAGGCCCTGCCGCTTGATTCTTTGTAGAAGTTCCTCTTCAAGAGCTCTAACTTGGTCCAGGATGTAAACCACCTGTCAAGGAAAGATCGAAATGTTGGCTTCTGTTTCAAGCATTGATAATTGTGGATTCAGGGTTATCTGCCAGTGTGATATAAGGATCACCGTACCTGACCGCCGGTATCTGGCAACCCAAGGACCTTCTCTTGACCAAAGTAGCCATGGATGGAGAAGATGACGATGTTGAACACCGATGGCACCCTGCTGAAGAACTTCTCCATGTTGATAGGATCCGGCGCCTGGAGCACTTCAGAGAGGAAGTTGAGTGTTTCTCTGCATGTTTCGGCAGTGTCACCCCACCCCTTCTCCAAACCCCACTCCTGAAACCTGCAACGGCCGGCGACCATATCGTCGATCGGTCAGGTATAAATATGTATGTAGATGTCTGATTATAACAAAATATCCTGCCATTTACCTTTGTTCAAACTGCTGGTACGGCGTGCTCTTCTCCAGGCTGGCGACGAAGACCTCCGCGAGAAGCAATGCTGTCTGAAGCTTGTCGGTGGTGTCGAGGGTGTCGCTGATCATCAGTTTCTGCATGATAGTGAGGAGAGGCCGAGCTCATTCTACCGTCGACACTGACCATGCCGAATGGAACGATCAATCAACATGCATGCTTAGTTGTTGCTTACCTCGCCACGGTAGTTCAGATTTAGCAGGTAGTCCAGCAGTGGCTTCATGCTCTCCGGCTTGCCGCTCAGCTTCGAAGACATGAACCGGGAGACGAACTGCATCCCGTTCCCGATGGACGACGGCAGCGTCAGGTGAGGCGTGGAGAGGTCCAGCGCGCCGAAATCGACCTCCAGCGAGTTGTCGTCGCGCGCCCTGAAGAAAACAGCAGCAGCAGGTAATCAAGCATGGGTTCTACTAACATTTTGCTCATCAGGTTTCTCTCTTTCTTGCAGTATGTATAGATGAATTGATGATGCGGTACCATTTTTCGTCGTAGAGGGTCTCCTTGCACTTGAGGTAAGCGGACGGCGTGATCTCCTCGACGGAGAGGTCCCCGGAGTGGACCCTGATGAACTCCCAGACGCCGGGGTTGGTCCGGACGGCGAAGGCGACGAGGGGAGGGAGCACGACGGCCTCCTGCGTGGAGCAGATGACGTAGCCGAGGAAGCCCTCGGCGAGCCTGGCCTTCTCGGGCTTGTCGTCGCCCGCCGACGCCTCCAGCTCCTCCATCAGCTGCTGGTTCTTCATCAGCCTCCTGCCCTTGGAGACGTACCTGCAGAGCAGAGCAAGGAACGATCCGTCATGCATGTGGGTGTTTGTTTGCATACATTTCAGAGAAAGAAAGAAAGGAGTGTTTTGTGGACTTGTGGTACCTCTGGAAGCACCTCTTCATCTGGTAGCGGCTCTGGCGCAGCGCCTCGGGCATCATGTCGGCGACGCTGTCGGACCTCCTGAGGGGCATGTAGGAGGAGGAGGAGGAGGAGGAGGCCATGGCTGAGCTGAGGTGGAGATGGTTTGGCTTGGTGGTGTTCTGTGATGGCAAGGCAAGTTTATAGGCAAGGGGAGGAAGATGGAAGCAAGTTAACTAATTATGCTCTCCCCTGTCTCTGTCTCTGTGTCTGTCTCTTTCAGAGGAGATGAGGAAGATGAAAGGCAAGAGAGGAAGGAGAGGAAGCAAAGGAAAGAAGAAGGATGGGTCACACTTTAAGCAAGGCATTTATTTTGTTCCCCTCCCTTATTATTAATCGATTTATTTACATGTGTTACAAATCATGACATGCAAGATTCAATTAATCATCCGTGAAAAAAGAAAAAGAAATGATTTTATGAACTCTTTGTAAATGCAGTAAAATTAAGAGGAGACAGTAGAAGAAAGAAGGAGAAGATTTGTTGGCTGTGAGGTTTGCTTTGGCGTGATGGCATAGATAACTAAGCTAGCTAGGTTACCTTTTACCTAGCCTTTTGGGTTTCTACCTTTACAGGCAGAGTCTTGTATTCTATGCACTCGTGCACTGAAAAAGTTCACCATGTGAAGAGTCCTGAATTTTTTTTCCTTCTAAATATAAGTATTCCTTGTATCTTTGGAGTGAAATGTATATATCCATTGGCATTTATATTGTCATTATATCTTCAAAAATGTCTACAAACTCCTGGAAACAGATTAATTAGCATTGTTTGTAAAAAAACGCATGTTATTCCCCCTTCAATCTGTAAATAGATGATGTAGGACGAGTGTCATATTAACATGCTAGTGATTAATTACTCCCATTGTTCATAAACATAAGTTGGATATTTCAATATGGATTACATATGGACTAAAATAAGTGAAAATAAGATAACAATGTGTCTATATACATCTGATTCTCCAAAAACTTAAAACTTCTTACATTTGTGAATGGAGGGAGTAGAAAATATAATAGTGGAAATAATAATTTATAACAGTCTCGCTTCAGATGGGCGGCGACGGCGCTCACGGCGTGTTCCCTTCTTAAAGGCGCCGCTTTGGGAACCTTGGGGCTAGGTGGCGCTTGTGGGTGGTGGGCGACGGCGGTGGTGCGGCCTTATCCTAGCATGGATCTGCGTCCGTTGCTTGGAGATGGACTCGCGTAGGTGGAGGTCGTCGTTTGGCGTCATGGTGGCATCGATGGCGGAGGCACCTGTTAAGGTTGGCACCTCAATCTGCTCGGAGGCACCTGTCAAGGTTGGCACCTCAATCTACTCTGAAGATGGACAGTGAAAAATGGCGGCGACGGCACATGTGAGTGTGTCGGACCGGTTCGTGCCCCGGACCCGGTATGTGGCTCGGTCGGAGCCTACGGCTTTAGATGTTAGGCTTAGGTGAGAGGTCTGGGTATTTGGCCCAGCTTGCACCCCTTCATCATATGGATTGGAGTAGCGGCAAATGTTGCCAAGATGGTGGATTCAGGCATATTGTTGTACTACTTTGTAAGATCCTCAAGAATAATTAATAAAATAACCGCATGCATCTCCCAAATGCAGAAGCCGGGGGTCATCCTCCTTTTCTAAAAAAAAACAGTCTCGCTTCAGAAATTTGGCCGATTTTTAGGTATGACTGCGTGTTATACCTGAAATAAAATGAAAAACACATGAATTATTGTGAAACACATGTGGTTTGTTTGCACCACATGTGAACTTTCAACTGTTTGTAAGATTAAAGAGGTGAATTTCCCTTGCATGATTCTGGACTAAAAAAATAATAGTATATATTATTCTCGGTATATAATGCAAATTAGTCCATGAGGAAATTTCCATGTGTTCTTTCAACGGTCAGAATTATGTTTTTTCTCGAATGAAAGCAGTTGAAATCTGTCTTCGATGGGCCAGAGCAGCAAAAGAAGAGAAGCAGGCCCAGACAAACAAACAGCACCTAAATGAATGGCCCACTAGAAAGGACCAGGCTTTTATCAAGCAGAGCCAACAAAGCAGATCATCAAGCGGAAGTCCTATTCTGCACCCGAGCTCAAATGCTCCACGGCAAACAGTAAAAAAAATAAAATGTTTTGTATGGTAGACTTTGACAAATATTTTGCATTCTTACAAAATTCGGCACAAAATGACGTTCTTGTAAGATGTGGCAAAAAATATACAAAATCAGCACTCCAAAATGTTTTCGAAACTAGCATTTTTGGAACATCAATTTTTTTTCTTTTGCCATGACTTCCACGAATGTCATTTCGTCCTGAAGCTTTGCAAGCATACAAAACTTTTGTCAAAGTTTACCACAAAACAATTTCAGAATTTTTTGAATTTGTTTAATATTTTTTTGGTTTTACTGTTTATCAGGGAGCATTTGAGCTCGGCAGCAAATGCTCCATGTCATCATCAAGTCGTTATCTACAAAAGCTAAAGGTTTTCTTCTAGCTTCTGCTACAGGATAGATTAGGCCAACTCCAATGCTAGACCCTATCCGAACGTCCGCTTTTATCCGTTTGGGGAGCAATAGGGGCGGACGTCCGGGGAGCGGACATGCGTATGGGGCCTCTGCGCCCAACGCGCAGAAGGCGTCCGGGACACCAAACTGTCCATCGCGCCCTTTGGCTCGCTTGAGATTGCCCACATCGTGCCCGCGCCTCGCCGGAGCTCGCCCCATTGTGTCCGTGGCCCGCCCCGCGCGAGCGGCCGCCTGCGCTCGAGCTCGCTGCGCCCGGCCTGTGGCTGCGCTGCCGCCCGCGTCGCGCGCGGGCGGCTTCCGCGCATGTTGCCGCCCCGCCCTGCTCCCGCGCGCGCTGCCGCCCCGCCCCCGCCCAGCCCCGCCCCGCCCCACGCGCGTGCCACCTAGCCCCGTGCGCGCCGCCACCCAGCTCTGCTCCGCCCTGCGCGTGCCGCAGCCGCGTCCTGCGTCGGTGGCCTCGCAGGCGCATGGACGTGGATGCCGGAGGCGGAAGGACGGCGACCGGCGGCGCACGGGATGTGCTGCGGTGGCGCAGTTGCTCTATGTCTCGCTGATTTGTGGGCCAGGGAGAAGACACGGGCGGACGAGAGGGACAAGGAGAGCCTCTGTTTTCTGTCCGTTCGGGAGCATTCGTGGCTCAAGTTTGGTCTGGATTTGGGGTTGAGCCGGACAAAAGCGGACGTGCATGTCCGTTTGGGTATGGCCGTTGGGAGCAGGTTTTACCCCATACGGACAAAACCAGACCAGATGGGTCGCGCGGTGGAGTTGGCCTTAAGCTCTTGGGAACCTTGAAAATGAAAAAAAAAACATCACGGCTACAAGTTATAAATGTGCTCTGTCAACACGTCAGACTGAAAGAACTCTGCATCATCTATTCTTGACCAGCCAGTTTGCTTCATGGAGAAAACCAAATCATCCTTGCTTCCTCAAACATCTGGATCATGAGAAGCAGAAAGGTTGTTTGTGAGAATTAGCCACCATTGCACAGTACAGTATATATGTAACACAGCTAGATGGAAGGAACAGAGCATCGGAATTTGCAAATTAAGCTACCATTCCAGAGAAGTTCACCGTGTACCTTGGCCACTCCTCCTGCCAATCAAGCCGCTGTATATTTCGCCGAGAGGGCTGCCGAACCGAAGATCGCTACAAAGGGCCAGCACCCCGCCGGCGTTGGCCAGAGCATGGCGCGTGCGCAGATGACAAGCCGAGTCGGGCACGCAGCGCTCTTGCAAAACCAAGACACGAGGAACACCAGAGCACATGTCGCAGTCGCCGCCATATGCGCGGCAGGTTTCAAAGAAAACTTCGTGGAAATCACATTTAAAAGTTCCGGAAGAATCTGAGAAGAATTCAGGATGTTTAGAGGGTGATGTTCTATTAACATAAAAAATTTCAAGTTCAAACGCATTACCATTTACGAGATATGAAAAGAACAAATTCAGCAATGAATAGTGACATGTACTGTTTGGCACTATTCAATGCTGATTTTGTTTTCCTCGTACCTCGTTAATGCTATTGTGTTTGAACTTGGGAATTTCATATGGTACCAGAACATCACACTCTTAATGTCTCATATTTTTTGAGATTTTTTTGAAACTTTAAAACATCTTTTCCTTGTGGTTTTGACCGATTTCCACTTAAACTTGGTTTCCATATGATATTTTCTCAAGAAACGCAGCCTCATGGGCCCACAAGAGCTGCAATAAAACTTTTTTTAATCTATTTATCGATTGTCAAGGTAATAGAGGACATTGCAAGTAAAAATTGCATCCAGGTCCATAGACCACCTAAACGATTACAATCACTGGAGCGAGCCGAAGGCACATTCATGGCCCCTTTCTCACCCGAAGCCGGGCAACCCTTATTGTAGAATACAGTCGTCGTGCTAAGGCCCTACAGGACGAGCGCACCAGAACAGCAACCGCTGTTGATAAAGAGAAGCGTAGATCGGAAGGATCCAGCCGGCGGACACACAGACACATATGTGATTCAAGCGGATCCACCGAACACAAACGTCGAATGAATCTCACAAGATCCACGGGAGACACACTTCCACACGCCCTCCAATGAGGCTAGATGCACCGTCGAGACGAGGACTAGGCACGGAGAACATTATTACATCTTTATGGAGCCGCCACTTTGTTTTTCTAAGCAGGGCACAAACAAACACCTAACAACAGAACTGGAGCCCTCCTGTCGGCACGGACCAGGATCCACCGAGACTCCATTGTCTAAGGCCACATCATAGATTTGCGGCAGCGCCGCCAGGAGGCGAGCAACCGCCGCCTTCGAGTCGGTAGAGCACAACTGCCAAGGGGTACGCGTGCGCAACGACAATGAAACTTATGCTCTCTAATACTACGTCATTTTTCAAAGGAAAATTGTATGATCTTTGCAATTAGCAGGAAAAAATGTACGTTTTTCTTATAATATACCATTTCTGTATTAACAGGCAAAAAACAAGCAGAAAACCAAAACTCGAAACTAAAGCAAAACATGTTAAGAGCCATTGTTGTCAGCAAGATCATGCACCCAAGTGTAAAACTTGATACTCGATGTTTAAAATTGAACTTCCTGGACAACTTCTTGTATCAACAGTGCAATTCACTCCTTTTGCAACTGGAAGCCTTTTGTAAGGATTTTATTTTCGTATCGACAGTGCAATTCACTGTTCTGCAATTAAAGCCTTTAACGATAATTTTATTTTAGATGATAGGAATGCTCAGGGGACATATGTACGGAACTCCCCAAAGTATTCATCAAGAAAAGCTTACAAAACAATCATACACCCATGAAGTGACTATACCCCATTTCAACTAGATTGGGCAGAGCTCTTTTCAACAAATTCTTTTAGCTTCTGCTATTTTTTTGACAATTTCAACTCCAGAAACCTTTCTTGACAAAAAAAAATCCAAGAACCTTGAAAAGGGGAAATTTCACTGCTACAAGTTAAGTTTTTGTTGTGTCTAACATGTCAGACTGAAGAAAACTCTGCACCACATGTTTGGACCAGCCATTTTGCTTGGTGGCACAAACTTATATGCTTCCTCGAACATCTGGATCATGAAAAATAGAAAACATTTTCAGAAAGAAGCCCCTAATTTTGAGAAGTTGTACCAAAACTTGAGAATTCAAATGATCCTAGCATGCTCGTTTTCTCTTTCACTTGTTTATAGTATAAACTCCGTAATTTTTTTTTTTGTTCACAATAAACAGTAGAAAATTTCTACTATTTCCTGTCAAACATTAATTAGCCACCACTACACAGTAGCACATTATAGTGCTACATGAAATTTAGTATCAGAATTTCCAAATTAAGCTATTAGTCTGGACAATATGATTTACCTTGGCCGCTCTTTTGCCGCAGTGATCCAATCAATTCATTTGCTTGTGTCCATATTTTGCTGAAATGATATTATTACCAGGGGCCAATATACTACCAGTGTTTGCCAGAACATAATACTTGCGCAAATGAAAAATGCTTTACTGCTGCCCAGTCGAACATGTAGCGCTCCTGCTAAACCAATGCCTCTGAGAGGTTCCATGTATCCGCACCAAGACATCAGGAACACCAATGCACATATTGCAATTGCCGTCATATGCGCAACATGAGCCAAAATCAAATACTGGCCTAACGCAAAAGCTGCGCCCAAACTTGTGACCGAACAGAAGGCACAATATGCTGATATGTTGTAGTGAAGACGCCGAATGCGCAAGTCAACCATAGTCATTCCAGCATACATGAGATTGATGGTTGCTGCAGCGGATAAAAGGAATGCTAATGTGTTGGCCATCATGAATGCGTCAAATATATACCCGCCAGCAAGTGCTGGTATTGTAACCGCCAGGCACAGTGAAAGATGCACCAAATGTGACTGTTGCAATTAGCACGGGACCAATAACCAGAGTTTGTGTTGAATTTGCTAGTTTGTTTGATTCAATCCCTTCATCCTCTTGTTTCTTGTTAGGAAAGTACCGTGCTATGTGTTGATCACGTCGGAGATGATAACCATGCCTAGCTTGGCAGTATGTTAAAGCACCATGTATCAAATTCCCAGCGTTCTGCAGAAGAGAAGAAGAGAAAAAAAAATGTTAAAGCTAGGGCTCAGTACTGTTTCTTCTCCAAACTTAGGTTCCCTACTACACAATTTATTTAGGTTTCAAGGGAACATGCCTAAAACTAAAAGGAGAAAAGGACGGTGTATTACCCATGGATAGGAATATCCACTAGCAGGTATCTTACTCCATGTTAGATCTAGAGGAGTTTCCCCGTTGTTATTTGTCAAATCCAAGCGTACTGTCTTGTTCATTAATAGAGAGCAAAAGCTGTCGAAAACCTGAAGTTGTACTGCTAAATGTAGGGCGGTGTTGCCATCCTTGTCTTGCATATTCAAAATCCATGCCAGCGATGGAGTACGGCAAGCATGCGTAATGAAATAGCCTCTTTTCCATTCAGTAGCAACATGAATGAATGTTCTACCTTTTGAATCACGCGGTCCAGCGGTTTCAGGATACTCGGTAATCATAGTCTTGATGGTTGAATACGGACCTGATGCGGCATGTATGGGATATGATCCTTCATGGTCTGGTTGATACAGCTGATATGGGTCAGCACGCACCAAGGATTCTAAGGGTACACCTGAACGCCACGTGTCGGAAACCCATGGAAATGTACGACAAAATGTCCATTAAAATTCACCTCCGACCCCAAAAAGGGACGCAGCAATGTGGAGAGGCGAGCTCCCCTTTTGGTCTGCCTGCTTTGTAAGGTCCTTCTTCCAATTCAGTAGCATTTCTGTCATTACTGCAGCAAGTGGGGATGATCCAATAATAAAATACCACGTAAAACCATATTATATCTCAGAAGTTCTCATGGCAGAACACAGTAAAACTAAGTTCTACATACAAGGACACCTAAATACTTGGCATTAATGTGGTGGGGTATTCCTTTCGAACTTGTAATAAGGTTTGACAAGAGGATTGAATGACATCGATTATTTTTTAACATTATGGTTGGTTCTGAGTATACTCCCGTCACTATATTAAAAAATAGTTAATGCTTAAACCTTTTAAGTAATAAAGCGTCCCTTTTCAAAAAAAAAATAATATTAAAAATAGTTCAGCAAGGGCATGTAGGGTTAAATTTGCAGCCTAAGAATTATGGTATACATACAAAAGTAACGTGCACAGATGAGTATGTAATAATTAAACTTGTACCTTCTCCTTGGAGAACAGCAGCATGAAGTGCATTTTGACCATTTGGGCCGGAGTAGGAAAGCATCCCGGCGGCGCTCTTTGCACGCAGTGTCTCCGCAATGATTTTATCGTCGTACAAGACGGCAAGGTACATAGGTGAGGTGCCGTCTCTGGGGATGCTGGCCAATTCTGGGTCCTCCTCCATGAGTTGCTTGACTATGTCATTGCTCCCGGCACGGACAGCCTCGGTCTCATCAAGCTTGTTTTCCATTTCGAGCAATGCCTTGGCTCTCCCAACACGTTTACCGAAACCTATGAGAATAGAGACCATTTGGGAGTTCCCGGCCCTCGCAGCACAGTGCAGGGGCGTATCTTTCTTGTTGTTCTGCGCGAATAGCAGCTCCTTGGCATTGTCGTATAGATGAGGAAGACATGCTTCTTCCAGGTCTTTCCAAGAACCAGAGCATGCCGACGCTAGCAGCATGGGATTCATGGCGGCCTGGAGAGGCACCACCGTGGAGGCCTGCTGGTTGCTTGGGTTCATTGCCGCAATCGTGACGAATCTTTGCTTGATCCTTCAAATTGGCCACAACTCTTGGTACCGTCAACCATGGCGGGGGTGTGCATATATAGCCAAATAGGCCGTTCTGAGGAGAGAGCCGACAGGGTTCCTTGCTGCCAAGGCGGACCCATGCGCCCTTCACAGCCCCGGCTGAGGAGAGAGCCCCGTTTTGTGTGAGCTTAATAACTATCTCACTGAAACACTTTAAAAATAATCCATATGAAAAAGATTTTATTGTGTGATGGGTATTAGTTTTTTACTCCTACATGGTTTCTTTTTTGTAGTTCAAATTATATGGTTTCTAATCTCACAAATTAGGACAAGATTAATGACAGCCGAGTTAACAAAGGAATTCACTCTCTAAAACACGAGGATCTACATGTGTTTCAACGGTTTGACATCGGGTGTCAACGATAATTTTTTTTCTATATAACAGCAAAGATTTGTTTTTTCCAATCGAAGCTGGCGGTAAGGAAGCTGAGAAAAGGCCGAGCACGGCGCGGTGAGGGAAGCGGGCCCACGCAAGCGAACGGCCCGGTGGCCCGCCAACGGTTACTTAGCAGGTCGGTTTCCTCTCTCTCCTTGCCGTTCCTTCCGCAGGATTTCAAATTCCAAATCCCACCCCCACCCCCAACCTCCCCACCTCCTCCCCTCGCCGGCGGCGAACGCACCGGCGACCGACCGATCGATCGATCCATGGCGCCGGCCGACGGCAAGGACGCGCCCCCTCCTCCCCGCCCCCCGCCTCCCCCCACCGGGCCGGCCCTCCCCGGCGGCGCGG
>NC_041390.1:631768344-631774525 GCF_002162155.2 Triticum dicoccoides | reverse complement strand
CCTCGGCCTCCCGGTCCCCGACCGCTCGCTCCGCGCCAAGCTCGCCGCCTCCGAGGACCTGCGCCGCCGCCTCCAGGACCGCGTCTTCGCGCTCGAGGAGGAACTCCACGCCGCCGCCCGCCGCATCGACCTCCTCAAGGTCCGTCCGCCTCTTCCCCCTTTCCCCGTCCGTTCCGTTCCATTCCGCATCGGCGGTTACCTGCTCGCTCGCTAGCTCGCTGGCTGTTCGACGGAATGCCTGCCTGACGGATCGGGACGGCCCCGTGCGTGCGTGCAGAACGAGTCGGCGATGAACGCGGAGGGGATCCGGCGCTGCGTGGAGGAGAAGGAGGCCGTGGCGGCCGCGCGCGACCAGCTCGCCGCCCACGCCGCCAGGCTCGAGAAGGAGTGCGGCCTCTACGAGCGCGACCTGGAGCGCGCCATGGAGTCCTGCGACGAGCTCGCCAGGGAGAGCGACGACCTGCGCAACCGCCTCCGTGACGCCCCCGACGTCAGTAACACCACACACCCCGTCTCGTCCCCCTTTCCAAGCTCATATTATCAGTCGATTCATTTCATGGTTGATGACTCCTATCATCCACTGATTGCTATACTCTGGATATGATTTCTTGTCTGATCTTGTGTGTTCTGCCATTGGGGAAATTGGTCAGTTGCGTCAGTTGATGAGTTGTATCATCAACAGCTTTTAATTCAGTTTTACATTCTGGGTATGATTTGATTGTTAGTTTTTGGTCTGGCAACTGTAGTAGAGCTCCATCAACATCAATCAGGTGAGGTGGTTTGGTGTTGGATCAACTGTAGAGCTCTGTCACCAACATTCAACACTCTGCTTGCTTGCATGATACTCCTATATGCTACTGCGCTGGCTGCTTTGTACTCCCTCCGTCCGGAAATATTTGTCATTGAAATGGATGTATCTAGATGTATTTTAATTCTAGATACATCTATTTTCATTTATTTTGATGACAAGTATTTCCGGACGAGGGAGTACCAATTACTAGTGCAGTGCTGTTTAACCAACCTGATCCTCCAACATTCATCTTACTCACGCGCAGCTTACTGAGCAAGTGCAAGCGCTGCAGAGGGACAAGGAGATACTCAAGACCAACCTAAACAAAGCAGAGGAGGAGGTACCATATATACTGAACCTCTCTTGCCCTTGCAACTGCAAACATGTTCTGCACCTGCGACTTTTATCGCCTTCTCAGCGAATGTCAATATATTTGATTTGTGTGAAGCTAGTGTGGTTCTGACGGTTGGAAGTTTCTTGCGTGTTTCAATTCAAGGTTAAGTTGCTATTCGAGGAGAACAGAGCCCTCGACGAAGCCAACAAGAGGCTGCTGTGCTTGCTGGAGAAGGAGCAGAAGCATCGGTCCGAAAGAAAGCACTCCGCCAGTAATTCCACCAAGGTAAAAAGCACCAACCAACCAACCATGAAAGCTCACACAAGTGTGTACTACTGATTTAATTTAATTTAGCAGGCAGTAGAGCTGTTAGTCGAAACCATGAATTACCTACCCTACTGTCAGTGTCAGTCTGGTTACCTTGGTGACTATATTAACAATGCCGTCCTTTGTGTTGCAGCAGAAACGCAAGTCGTCGAGCCTGAAGGACACGAGCCCGGTCGGCCTGGCCATCGATTTCAACAGTGCGGACGCGTCGAGGCAGCCGCTGTTGCCCTTGCAGCCAAACTCTCCGGACTGCAGGGTGCATAAGAAGTGAAGCTGGCCGTCCCGGCATTCTCCTCTGGATGGCTTAAACTGAAGTGAACTGAACAACTACCCCTTAGCTAGGCATCGTCGCTTGCTGCTTGCCTGATCCATCTGACTAACTTGCTGGGTTTATTTGGCAGGTTCTTGTCGGTAGAACCTCCTCGGTCATATGTAGCCTGTGTTTTCCGCTTTCTTCTTCCGCTTGTCTTGGCAGCTGCCTGTGTCTATCATATCATGATCCTTTCATGACAAAATTAGTAGTGTTATCTTAGTAGTTTTGTGTCTGGTGATGAGCGTGTAAGGCGCTGATTCGACGCTTATTGTGGCCACTTCGCCGTGTCTCTATATCACTTCTCTGTTCCCTGGCTGTCAATACTGCAGCGTTTTTTAAGGAAGGGTAAACTTGTGTCAGGCAGATGTGTCGTGCCTGGTTCGACATCCTGAAGACGTATGTTATCCATCTCAGCGAACGCGTTTGACCTGACCTGTGCTGTAAATATCGGTCGATGTACATATATTCCTAGCTGCTCTCTTGCGCCATCCATGGCTTGCATACATACAGATACAGGTGAGGTAGCAAGAAGATGTACCCTGGCTGTGCTGTAAACTGCAGATGGATAAAGCGGAATACAGGTGAGTTTGGTGCTTCATGGGGATCTCTGTTGGCTCGTGGATGATTCCCTGGGACGGCATGAAGGGAGTATTTGTTAATTAAACGGCATGACGGTATTACACACTGGCATGTGTACATAAATATAAGGTAGTGAGAACATAAAAGTGCAAAGGAGTAGAAAGGGGGTTATAATAGAAGTGGAATGCCAACATGATTATTATCTGGCTGAGAAATGCCCACACCACATGGTTTTTTAATTTTCTGCATAATGCTTATCTTGCTGCTTAGTCCATTCCCTTGCCCCAGTCCAGTGGACCAGAATATATTTGGTCTTATTCCACTCTCTTTGTTGGAATATAAGGCAGTGCAAAGTAGTAGAAGGAAACAAAGAATGTAGGATGTGTACTCGACAACACAACACGGTGGGATGATCGTACTTCCTATCTTCTCAGGCTTGGGCGCCGATTGTTCTTCCGCTGAATCATTGTGGCTGGTACTTACAGTTACAGCTGAGGGGGTGCCGGGCTCCGACATTGATCGTGGGGGGCATCCAGCACCACACCTGTATGATATGTCCAGCCTTATGGCCCAACTGCATGATCTTGGAGTTGGATGGAATGCTAAGGATTTGTCAACTTGCAGGAGAGAGGGCCGTCAAGGTTCTATGCTGGCAAGTCGCGGTCATTCGAATCGCTGGGCAGCGTCGAAGGCACTGGAGGATCTACCGGAAGCAGAAAAATAAGGAGGAGGGAGATGCAGCTGCAAGAAGAAGATGCGAGCATGGCCCCACCAACCTGTCCAAGTTCATCGGGAAGAAGCTGGGAGTAGCAACCTGAGAAACGATGAGACGACGATGCCTTGTGCAAGCCGTGTGAATTAGTAGTACAACTATTTGTGTTTGGCAAGAAATTCAGACCATCCTAACTCAGCCCAACAAACGGGTGACAACGTTAAGACGCATCAGTGCTCGCGTGTGATGTGTAGGTTTTTATTTATCTAAAAAATGGAAGAACCGGCCTGTTGAACTAGCCACACTTATGGTGGTTCTATGTGCTTTACTCCCGGTTCAACTCTTCGGCGACGCTCATGTTGGTATCCTCTCCCTTCCACGTCGGCAAAATCACCTTCAAAATCAAGGACGTCAACAGGTGATTTAACTATAAAGTTGATTAATCTATTTTTGAGTATTTTACCAAATGGCAACCAACGTTAGGTACGTAAATACTACAAGGGTACTTTGCTTATGGGTAAATAAACAATTTTCCTGTGGAGGTAGCTATGGAAGGAAACCAAGCGAGTCCAGGGATAGCTCGGTAGTTATTTCTCCTTTGCGCAACGGTGCTCATGTAGGTTATGGCTCGACGGCTGAAAAGCGGCTGGTGTCAGGTAGCGGCAATAGATTAGAGGATGAAAATCAGAAAATTGACCAATTCTTTCCTCCATTTCAAAGAAAAGATCGACTGAGCTATATTCAATGATTGATAATTTTTCCAATTTGTAGATAGATTCTCAGATTTGCTCAATTGATGGTTGAAACCAAAAGGATGATACAACTTTTTTTCTTTCTTTTTTCTGACGAGTTCACGTTGATCCTTTCGATTGATAAATATTTTATTCAGTGAGTATTGTCAAGATGGACCGGATAGTGTCCTAATCCGAGGAAGAGAGTTTAAAAAATATCCATGATGCTAAAACCATATATTAGAGTGTTTCGAAGCACAAAAGGCATTAATTTGCCTAAAAAGGAAAGTGTAGGATCTTTTAGTGGTATGCCAAATACAGACATTGGCCTAAGTTGGAGCTTGATAAAGGAGAACTCTAATTATGCCTGAATACTCCAAGCAACTCTCAACATTATTCATCTCAATGATTTTATCATAAATCATCAAAACCAACTAGGGTAATATGAAATGTACATTCAAGTTATTATATAGAGTCAATTACTCCGGTGGTGTTAGAACTTGACGCAAACGGTCACTTTAGTGCTACAACTTGTGGAATACATCGAAGTGGTGTAAAAACTTGGCTTGGACGTGCAAATACGGTGCTAATCGCGTTTGTATATGTCCACGACGCTGACAAGGCATGCTAGCGTGGCGTGGGCCCGTTTGTCAGTGACCCAACAATGAAGACAAGGCGTGCGGCATGCTTTTTTGCATGGAAACCTTTTGTTTTTTTCATATAGAAAAGCTGTTGACAAGCGGGTCCCAGCTATCTGCAGCACAAATTTTAATTGAATGAAATGAAAGGTATGCTCAGGATTCCAACCAGAGCAACCTCAAGTTCCATGCTCGTGAAGTTAGCCAGCCAACCCATTCACCGTTCATGTACATTAAGGAAACACAGGCTATATTTTTGCCAAAAAAAAGGAAACACAAGCTATATATCCTCAGTTGAATAAGAAAAAAAAGAAATGCCCGAGTTTTTGGGCGACTGGAGCAACAGAGGAGGCCGAGACAATTGATGCACCAAATCTTTGACAATCTTAGAGAATGGGATGAAGCCGGAGTTGGAAGAATACACCGTTTTGTGAGTAGTTAGGTTTTTTTTTTCATTTAGGTGTTGAGTGGGTTCCGCTAGCAGGATGTTCACATCTATGCCTAGCCTTTTGTAATTATGTTTGCTCTCTTCTATAAAAATATGGTACGCCATTGACGTACTCTCGAAAAAAAAGAAAAAAAAAGAAAATATAGTAAACAAGATGCAGCCGCAGAGACTCGAACCCCGAGCGTACCGTTAGCTTTTTTTTAATTTTCAAAATGTTGTTTTTTTCCAAAATTTTATTGAAAAATAGAATTATATTTTTAAATAATATACATATAAATAAAATAAATAACGTTAATTAAATCCTCATGTAGTTTCATAAAATGTTCACCTATTATATAAAAGTGTCCAGTCTTTAAAATAATTGA
The DNA here is from genome assembly GCF_002162155.2 of Triticum dicoccoides. Taxonomy (NCBI): domain Eukaryota; kingdom Viridiplantae; phylum Streptophyta; class Magnoliopsida; order Poales; family Poaceae; genus Triticum; species Triticum dicoccoides. The sequence continues at coordinate 631,769,288 of NC_041390.1, read as the reverse complement.
TTTGTTTTAAAACTGCTCATGCGATTTTAACAAAGGTTTTTTATGAGATGTTTTCTAATAAAGTTTGTGTGTTTTCAAAAAAATAATTTATATAACTAAAAATATAAATATATGTACGAAGACTATTGTTCCTCAAATGAATACATAATTAAAATTATATGTATGTTATTTATAGTTATAATTAATTTTTATTACAAACTGCAAAAAAAATAGTAACATATTAAAAATAGGCAACACTAACTGACAAACTGTTGTCAGTTTTGGCCCATGAGCACGTTCTGTTATGGACGTAAATTGTAGCATTGTCTAAAAAACGTAAAGAGTAACAAACCTTTGCAAATTTGTTATGTTTAATTAAAGAATATTCACCTAAAAATATTAAAGAATATAAGGTTGTGTATCCTCTTCAGACAAGGAGCATGATTTTTGTTAGGTGGTTCGCAGCCGACACGTTAATTAGAGGTCACTGGTTTGAAACCTAAGCGCACCTTTTTTCTGTTCAATTATTTTTTTTGCTGCTGACAGGGTCTTTTTTCTGTTCAACCCGCCTCTCAGGGTCTTTTTGGTGAAAAAAATATAAAAGACAAGGGGGTTTCTAGGAAAAAGGAAAAAAACCACACGCCTTGTCTTCATTGTTTGGTGACGTACAACGGGTCCTACGCCATGCTGGCAGGCCTCGTCAGTGTTGCGGACGTATACAAATATGATTAGCACCGTATTTGCATGTCTGAGCCAAGTTTTTGCACCACTTCAATGTATGCCACAAGTTCTAGCTCTAAAGTGACCGTTTACGCCAAGTTCTAGCACCACTGGTGTAATTGACTATTATTTATTATGAGATTAGTTATGGTGCCTAGAAGAAATTGTTTTCCTGTTGTGAGACGGTGAGGCATTTGACCACCAAGCCCTACCCAACACTCGTAATCTATCTATGTCGCCGCCGC